>NC_133666.1:20889623-21117123 GCF_037893015.1 Macrotis lagotis
AACAGCCCCAAATTGTCTCTGATGGTTGCACTGATGGAATGAGCAAGTTCATCAAGGTTGATCATCACCCCCATGTTGTTGCTAGGGTGTACAATGTTCTCCTGGTTCTGCTCATCTCACTCAGCATCAGTTCATGCAAATCCTTCCAGGCTCCCCTGAATTCCCATCCCTCCTGGTTTCTAATAGAACAATAGTGTTCCATGACATACATATACCACAGTTTGTTAAGCCATTCCCCAATTGAAGGACATTTAGTTAATTTCCAATTCTTTGGGTGGCTGCCTATTCTTAAAGGCCAGCACTGGATAATATATAGAATTGACTGTTAATTTTAGACCTCTCTGCTTTTTTTTTCCTACTACATACAGAATTGAACCTATCAATTCTATTAATTTGAGTTCAGTGTAACCAATGGCCCAGCACCCCAAGCTCTGGACTTAGGTGGATCAGGTTTGATTCTTACCCCCCCCCCCCAATCTCCTGCAATTAATTTTTCTCTGGCTCATTTCCCTTCACCCAGGGTTCTTTCTGGAAATTTTCAAAATATAGCTCAAGTGCCATTCTCAGCTGATGTGGAAGAGTCTCTAGATTTTGTAGAAGTACAAAAAGTAGCATTTCATATCAAGGATAGGACAAGCTTTATCCCAATTCATGGAAAAATATAGAAAACATATTGAAACACCATTTGCAGAAACTTTTGAAAGCCATTTATATGCCAAAATTTCAAATTGTTAAAATTTTTTTTTCTTTAAGAAAAATGGAAACATCTGAAAGAAACTCAAGGGGGCAGGTAGGTGACACAGTGCATAGAGCACTGGCCCTGCAGTCAGGAGGACCTGAGTTCAAATGTGAACTCAGACATTTAATAGTTGCTTAGCTGTGTGACCTTAAGGCAAGTCACTTAACCCCCATACCTTGCAAAAAAAAACTAAAAAAAGGAAAGAAACTCAAGCAGATGTACTAGCTATGGTAGACTTTGTGTCCAGGTCTTGAATGTGCAATGATTCTTTGAGATTATTTTTGCTTTGACACTTATGAAGGTCTATTCTGAACCCCCCAAAACCAAATAGTAAAAAGCAAAACTACTACAACAAAGAGCACTGGCTCTGAAATGTGATGACTTAGGTTCAAATCCTACTTCTCACACACAATACCTGTGTGGATTTGGCAAAGTCACTTAACTTTCCTAGGTCTTAGTTTCTTCACCTAGAAAATGAAGGAATTGGACTAATGACCTCTGAGGTCCTTTGCAGCTTTAGATTTACTTTTCTATGATCCTATCCCAACAGAAAAAGTAAGATAAAAAAGGGGAAAAATAATCCACCCCCCACCAAAAGGGGAAGTATTCCTTTCCTGTGAACCTGAAACCTGCAGGAATCTGGATGTGACATTATGGGTTCTAGGATCAATCTTGGGGGTTTCTCATAAATCATTCCTATCCAGGGCTTCCTCTGGGAACATCAGAATAAAATCTCACCTGATGAACACCTAAGGTAACTAAAATAAACTCTCTCTCTTTCTCTCTCTCTCTCTCTCTCTCTCTCTCTCTCTCTGTATGTATGTATGTATGTATGTATTGTTGAAGTGCTAGTTGACTGATTGGCTCCCTTCCCAGGAACCCAAGGCTATCCTTCAGTTTTCACTTTTTTGTGCTTAGCTCTGTCTCCATCTGCTTCTCTTATTGATCCGTGAGTTTCCTTCATTTAGACTCAAATCTCAGGGTTTGACTGGGATCTATTTATAGGCCAGCCCAACTATTAATTATTCTGGCATTCCAGGACTCTTTAACATGGTGTGAGCAATGCTTTATGCTTTTCAAGACTACAGAATCAACGTCTCAAAGAAAGACCTGATCCATTAATCTTGTAGAGTTGTGTAGACCTTCTTCTATTTCTACCTTCTAAGTAAGTCAGTTGCTTGATACTCTGAAGGCATTTTCCTGTAGAAACAACTTTGTGCCTGGTTGTTGGGTTTTTGACCAGTCTAGAAGTCACGTAACTCAGAAGGTACTTGAGGTATAATCCTGAGCCCTACCATCAACTTAGTTGGCTAGGAGCATTGCTAGGTCTCAATCAGTGTAAATACCAAGTCCTCTGAAGTGGTAAATGTATTTGATTGAACACTGTTGGAAGTTATAATTATCTAAAATATGGTCATTGGTTGAAGCCTAATGGAAATGTGCATTTCAAATAATGCAACCTTTTTTTGGAATCCATTATTCAAACTGACCCTAAGTATGAGTTGCAGGAGAGGTTGAAAGAGAAAAGAGTATGCTAAAGAACCTTGAGTCTTTTCAATGAATAAAGGAAAAGTAAATCTGTGGACTGAATTTTTTATAATCTGATATTTCATTATTTGATTGGTTTTTCAAAATTATGAATTGACCTTTGCAAATCCTGAGTAAAAGTGCTCTTCAGAAAATATTTAAATATTGCATCAAAGCCAACTCTGTTCTCACTGCGCTGTTCTTCCTCTATCAGAGATGGCAATATTTCAAACACCGTTAACGTACAGGACAAGGGACAAAAAGTTAAACTTGGGGTTTGGATTACCTGTTCCCTTCATTAAAAAGACCTTGAATTATAATCACTGATTATGCAACAGTTCTTTTATGGTTTCTCTGAATCGAGTCTCTCTCCCCTTTCATAATTATCTTTTTGTTGTTAGAAGTATAAAGAGAAAGACAATAGAAGATCTACAAAGGTATGGAGAGCAGAAATGACCTGTACAGTATGTGATGCTTATCTTTCTGTCAGGGCCTAATAATTGTAGTCTCTCTTCAAAGAACAGACTGATTTCTCTCTGAGCAAGGAAAACATGTGTCTATTGTCTCAGTGAGCAGGAAAGATGGAGTGTTCTTTTAAGAAAATGACAGGAGGCCTCAATGTGAAAATGAAGAAGAAAGGGGGCAGGAGAGAGAGAGAGGAATGGCTATTTGTGTTAGGAACTTGAAGGATTAACAAATTTGATGTAAAAGAGAAAGGGAAGAGAGACTACTGAGCATGTGGAGGAAGTTACAGATATGTGGCTCTTCCCAAAGAGGAGGAAACAAAGAAAGTAGCTGCTAAATGATGCAGCAGAGCATTGTGCATATACAGATGAGAATTTTCAATGACAGTCAGAGGAAGAAGAGTGCTGGTTGGCAACTTCCTATTGGGGGTGCTGAGGCAATGTGTCAATATGACGAGAAAAATTGAGGTGGTTTTTAAAAAAATTATTATTTTTAATGGGGTTAAGTGACTTGCCCAAGGCCACACAGCTAGGTAATTATTAAATATCTAAGGTCCAATTTGAACTCAGGTCCTCCTGCCTCCAGGGCCAGAGCTCTATCCAATGCATGACCTAGCCGCCCCGAAAAATGAAGATGTTAACTCTTTCTGGGCTTTGTTTTTGGGATATGATAGAGAATCTTCAAAGACCCATTAAACCTCATGAATACTACCCACAGCCTAGGCTTCTCATAGATACAAAGGTATGTTATAAGAAAGAGCCCAAGGTGGTATTTTTATCGCTGCCTCGGATAAAAAACAAGAACTTCTCGGATACAAAAACATATTGAGAAAGTTAATAGCTATTTAAGACGATAGTATCTGAGAACAGAAATTGGATTTCGGGACCGCTGCTTAAACTCGGGCAAATCAATTGCCAAAACAACATGACATGGAGACTATTAAAAAGATCTTAGTTAGAAGACACCTGACTCACTTGTCAGGAGGAGTGAGATGGGGACTAAAGGCAACAGCAGGTTAGAATATCAACTAATCTGTAAAAACTTTTGGAGAAGAAATATAGGTGAGTATGAGATCATTTCATAGAACACATAGAATCTGTGAAGGAGAAAATTAATTTAAAGAAAACATGGTGAGGATCTGATAAGGCAAAGTCATCTTGGAGACATTTTAGGATGGAAATACAAGTTTGACAGCAAATTGAAGAAAAATGGAAAAGATCTTAAAAGATTTTTATAAGAAACTTTTTCCAACATCAAGGACAGTAGAGTCACCACATTTGGACTACAATATCATTGTTCCAGATGTACCTTTAGAGAAGATAGAAATGTCACTAAAGTGAACAAAGATGAGGGAAACAGTTGAATTAGACCAAATTTGTGCCTAGAGATTTTTGTTGGACATTGAGGGATCATTTGCAAGATATCTGAAGGAGGGAAAGACATCAAGGTGTGGAGAAAATATCTACCTCTATGCCTTCTTTTCCATCCATATCAAATTTTATGAGAATCATTACATACAAATTGAGGGTATCATTGATGAGAGAAGGCAATAGGCAGGCTTTTGCAAATGACATTGCATAAGCCAGAACACATCATTACCCTTACCTAACTGATTCAAAGATGTAGACAGTGCAGACATATATATATATATATATATATATATGTGTATATATATATATATGTATATATGTATGTATACACATGTACTACAATGCACACTGACATACCTTGTAAATGGACAACAAATCTTTTTTTTAATTTAATTTAATTTTTTAATTCTCATTTTGTACAATTTTTTTTACATTAATAAAATATTCTTGTTTAAGAGTAAACAAAATACCCCTCCCCATGAATATAAACTTGCTTGGGCGATAAAGTAAAGGGGAGAGGAAAAAAATTAAATTAAAAAATAGTAGTAATTGTAGGTATGGCCAGGTGGCACAATAGACGAAGCACCAGCCCTGGAGCCACGAGCACCCGAGCGCACATCCGGCCCCATAGACCCAACAATCACCCAGCTGTGTGACATGCAAGCCACCCGATCCCCACTGCCCTGCAAAAACCTAAAAGAAGAAAAAAAAGACCCAAAATAAAATAAAATAGTAATAATAGTAGGGGTGGCTGGGTGGCAGACAGAGCATTGGCCCTTGAGCCAGGAGTACCCGGGTCCAAATCCGGCCCCAGACACCCAATGATCACCCTGCTATGCAGCCCCAGGCAGGCCACCCAGCCCCACTTGCCCTGCACCCTCCCCCAAATGATAATAATAATAAAAAATGTGCTTGAGTCTTTGTTCCAACACCAACAACTCTGTCGTTAGTGGATCACATTCTTTATGATAAGTCCATGGCAAAAGTTGCTTCCATATTTTTCCACCGTTGCCATTGCTGATCGCACCTTCCTCCTTTCTTATTTCTCCACTACCATGTACTCTACTTTCTCTCTCCTTTCACTCTGACTCTGCTGTAGGGTCGCTGAGTGGCGCAGCAGACAGATCCCTGGCTCTGGGGCCAAGAGGCCCTGAGCCCCCCTACCACCCCTTAGGCCCAGAATCTACCTGGCCCTGTGGCCCTGGGCAGGCCTTCCAATCCCAGCCCCTTGCAAGAAGTAAAACAGAAAATGTGTTATATCTGACCACTGTCCCCCCATGGTCCATCTTCTCCTCCTTTATTCACATCCCCACCCCTTCCCCCTGCTCCCCCCTCCTTCTTACTCCAGATGCCTGTACCCCATTGAGTATATATGCTGTTTCCTCTCCTAGCCACCTCTGATGAGAGCAAAGGTTCCCTCATTCTCCCTTGCCTCCCCCCTTCCATATCATTGCAGTAGCTCATTGTAATAAAAAAATCTTATTATATGAAATGTCTTGGCCTATTCCCCCTCTCTTTTTTCTTTCTCCTATTACATTTCCCTTTTTTTCTATTGACTCCATTTTTACACCATATTTTATCTTCGAATTCAGTTTTCTCCTGTGCTTCAACTATAAAAGCTCCCTCTGCCTGCTCTATTAGCTGAGAAGGTTCATATGAGTATTATCAGTGTCATTTTTCTATGCAGGAATACATGCAGTTCATCATCAAGTCCCTTATATTTTCTCCTTCTCCTCCACTCTCTATGCTTCACCTGAGTCCTGTATTTGAAGATCAAACCTTCTGTTCAGCTCTGGCCATTCCAAAAGGAACATTTGAAATTCCCCTGGCTCATTGAAAGTCCATCTTTTTCCCTGGAAGAGGACATTCAGCCTTGCTGGGTAGTTCATTTTTGGCTGCATTCTAAGCTCTTTTGCCTTCTGGTATATTGTATTCCAAGCCCTACGAGCTTCCAGTGTAGTTGCTGCTAAGTCCTGTGTGATCCTGACTGCAGCTCCACGATATTTGAACTGTGGACAACAATTCTGACCCAGAATTAGGCAGGAGGAGAATTGTGAGTCTTCAGGAAATTGCAGAGCTCCTTTTAAACTTCTCCCAGAAAGATATCCATCTTTTTTTCTTCTTTTCACAACAATGTCCTTTTGGTGTTTTATTGCAGAAAGTCTTAGAGCATAATGGCCTTTGGAGAAATAAAAATGAATACCTCAGAGAAGTAGAGGCACATGGTGGGAACAGGTAGATAAGCAGTTTGAAGAAATGGAGTAAGGAATGTCCATAGAAAAATATACAGTTGAAAAAGATGACTGACTGCTCACATGGCAAGAACAAAAGATAACCAGCAGCCTGACTACTCCACTATTATCTTTATAATCTCAGGGGTAAGTAGGGCCCCAGCACATTAGGTGAACTCCCTATTACCTAAAGGTAACAACCTTTACTGGAAGATCTGGACAGTATTTACATGAATGGACTATGATTTTCATCACTAAAGGGAACATAGAAATTGATGAGAACAGAAAACTATTTGCGTATTTGAGGTGAGCTTAAAATAGGAAAGGAATGATGAAAAACATCATTGCCAACTAAAAAGTTGGTAAAAATATATTTCTCTTTAGTATCTAATCATAAGGACTTTAAAGGGTTATATACTTCTGTATTGATACCATACCAATGATAATGGAGGAATAAGAATGATAACAGCAACTAATATTTAGAGAGCACCTACTATGTAGCAGCTGGTTTTACAAGTATTAGCTCATTTGATCTCTACAACAACTCTGGGGAGTAGGTGCTGTTATTATTCCCAATTTTCAGATGATGAAATTGAGAGGAACAGAACTTAAGTGACTTATCCAGGGTCACACAGCTAATAAGTATCTGAAACAAATTTGAACTCAGGACTTCCTAATGCTAGGACTGGTGCTCTATCCACTGTACCACCTAGATGCACCAAGATGACCAACAATTCACAGGAGAGAAAGTCCAAAAAACAAAGACAGCAAAAAGCCTTATCTATCTATCTACACATAAATATATAAAGTAGAGTTAACTTACAAAACGAGAGTTCCTGATGTCAGCATGAAAATGTGGTACCCTAGCTATCACCGAGACCGTGAGATGGAACACTGGATGGATATGTCTTATTCAGAAAGGACTGGATAGAAAAAGATGGCAGTGGAGTACCTTTTTGTATTAAATAAATACACTCATGTGAGGAAGTCCAGATCAATGGAAGAAAAGAGATATAGAAGTGATATTGTGACTGGCGTATACTACAGAGCGCTAGGATGTTCTGCTGAGTTGCCAACGTGCACTATAATTATTAATAGGATCTGAACAAGCTGAAACAAATAAAATGAGACTTCAGTACTGGTCCATTTCATTGGCTCTATGATCTTCTGTGCTTGGCTCCTGCGGCACAGATGACACGTATCCATGGACTAGACTATTTGATGACGTCACAGTTGTTTATTAGTCTCCCCAGTTTCTTCAGTTTATGATCATTCTTTGGCAGACTGCTTCTATTGCTTCTTGAGCCAACATTCATCTCTTGCTGAGATCTAATTCACATATTTGACAGAGACTTGGGAAAACTGGTGCTTTTCAATAGCCAACTTTGTAGTGACAGTCAACCAGTGGTCATCTCCTTTTTTCCAACATCTTCTTAAGTCCAACACAATCACACAGGCAAGTTAACACCCCAAAGTACTTCATACCACCCACCATTTTTTCCTTCAGCTGCTGACATCAGTGGTCTTTGTAACCTTGGGCAAAGCATTTACTTTCTTACCATCAGTTTCCTCATCTGTAAAATGGGGAGAATAATAGAACCTACTTCAGGGTCAAATCGAATCTTTGAATTTAGGTCTTTCTGACTCCCAACCTTGCCCTCTATCCACTCGGTCCACCTTGTTGCCTAAGTAGTCACTGAGAAATCTGTTTAAATGTGGCAAAAGAGCACAATGGTTAAGCATGAGACTGTCATAAATGCAAGTGGGAATTGTTCTGCTGACCTGTCATCTCACACTCCAGTTATACATACGATCTAGGCAAGTTGAGACAATGGGCTGAAAGAAACTAGGTGAAACTTCAAAACTGGATTACTCAGCAGAGCTATGATTTGACATGTTTGGCTCCTGTGGTGCAGATCATAATTCACATTGGCATCTTGTGAAAATTTTGTTTGTGTCACCTCATCAATTCTCAGTAGAAGATCTACCTACCTTGCTGGAGACCTTGGTCTTTTCATATTTCATAGGTACTAAGGCAACTCTTGGGCCATCTACATGTTAGCCCTTATCCTTACTACATTACTGGTCCACCTCTTTTTCTGATTGTTTGTCCTTGATGATATCTTTCATAACACAAGAGAGTATTGTTAATAGGCTGCACCTAAGTCCATTATGGATTTCTCTATTGCCTTTTGGGTCATACATCAGAGTTGCAGTGTTTGCAGCTACATAATATCAGTGAGAAAATTTGGATATTTAAAAGATGGACTTTAATGTCAAAGAATAGCTTGAGATTGTTGAAAACTATTACATAAATTCCTAAAATTCTTGCTTTCTTCCTCTCAATCAATTCTAAGATTAACTCATTGTCAGTTGTGTCTGTGCTTGCATTTGTGATGTAACTCAATAGATTATATATACACATGCACTTAGGAGGCATTCTTCATCCAATTCATTTTTCTTCTGTGGATCCTTAAGTCAATCTCTTTTGAGTACTTCTGGATCTATTTGAGGACACCATGTTGGAAGAGGTCCCAGCAACAGGTAGACTGATGCACTGTTCTATGGGTGGTCATCCCATCTTTGCTTACAAACTTCTGGCAAGGGAGCCCATTTCACTTTTGAACAGCTGTAACTATTAGGAAGTTTTCCCATACATCAACTGATAGCAACTTCTCTGCAAATCTACCCATCTTTCCTACTTTTACCCTCTGTGGCCAAGCAAAACAAAAATAATCCCGTTTTCACAGAAGAATCCTTTGCATGTCTTTGGATCATCATCTTTCTCTCTCTGTATTGTCCTGTTCTTCTCTAGCCCTAATATCTCCATTTCTTTCTGCTGATCCTTGTATGACATGGTCATCTCTTTGCCATCCCTGTCATCCTCCTTCTCTGGACGATCTGGGCTAACAGTTGCTAGGTTGTGTGATAGTTTTCATATTGTTTGCAGGAGATTAATAAACACCAGATCAATGTTTTGGGTTTATGAACTGGATTTAAACTCTCATGTGTTCAAGTGGATGTGGTAGTGGTTTTGTAGGAGTATCATCTTTCCAGTACCATGGGCAAAAGTTTAGCTTCTGCAGTGAAAGGTGCATATTTTTTTTGGAGGTATAGTAAAACCAGTCCTTTAGACTCAGCAGAGAGTGCAGATTTACTGTCTTTGTGTGTTTTTTTTTTCTTCTAATTACCAGATTAAATCTGCACACACATTAGCTACACACTAATATGATGAACTTTGAAATGTTATTTTCCTTCCTTTATCAACAATGCTTATCTCTTAGCATTGTTTAAAGGCTTTGTGACAGGGGTCATACTAAAATTGAAAGTAAATTAACTTACTGCAAATCATGTCAAAAATTTACTGTGTATATAATGTGGTTTCTCAGACTGATTAATTGAAGCAATCGGATTGTCCCCCACTTTAAAAAAACAAAAGTATATGCCTACAGTGCAAGAGTGCCCTACTGCACCTCTGTGAAAGGGCTGCTAATTGCTCCCTTGAGCTTTACAACTAGCAACTCCCCAAAGTCCCAGAGTTTACTTGCCTTTTGCAATGTGACTGCAGTGTGTCCATAAAGATCCTGAAAATCAAGAGTTGGAAGCCTCATTAAAAAAACCCCAACGACTTAGCTTTGATATATGTTGAGTGCATTAATCTGACTCTGCTCAAAGTTAGTATAAAAGTTTAACAGCTCTTGAAAAGAAAGCACTGTTGGCAAGGAGGGATGCTGTTATTTTGAAAAATGTCAAATTCATTTGAGATGATTCATATCTTGAAAATGATGACTTAGCTGTCTTTTTGCTTCTCCATTTGGCTGGAAACTTTGAAGATGGTCAAAAGAACCATTGATCAGTAGAACTCATCTAGTCTAACCCCCTCGGGATCTACAAGGAAGAAATTGAAATCCAGAGAAAGGAAGGGACTTGTTCAAGGGCACACATCTAGTCACTGGCAGATCTGAGAAATAATCATTTTAGTCTGACACTGCTAAAGATCAGAAGTCAGCCTTTTCACTCTATTTTAGAAGCGTTCTTCACTAAGTCTTTGCAGATTTAGCTTCTGGGATCTTTCCAGTTCCAAATATATGATCCTGATGAACATGATCGCCTTACTTCTGCCCAAGCCTAGGGTGGTTTTTCTGATGGATAGTCATGTGGCACTGTGTGTTGTGCAGAAGGAGACATGCCTTGATTAGCTGAGAGACCCCTGAGGATGACACTGAGCATCTTGATGGAAGGATTGGAGAGAGGCAAGCATGAACTTTTATTTTTTTTAAGATTTTATTTATTTTCAGTTTTACAGTTTTTCCCCTAATCTTATTTCCCTCCCCCCCACCCCCATAGAAGGCGATTTGCTAGTCTTTACATTGTTTCCATGGTATACACTGATCCAAATTGAATGTGATGAGAGAGAAATCATATCCTTAAGGAAAAGACATAAAGTATAAGAGATCGCAAGATCAGACAATACGATATCAGGTTTTTCTAAATTAAAGGTAATAGTCCTTGGTCTTTGTTCAAACTCCACAGTTCTTTCTCTGGATACAGATGGGATTCTCCATTGCAGAGAGCCCCAAATTGTCCCTGATTGTTGCACTGATGGAATGAGCGAGTCCATCAAGGTTGATCATCACCCCCATGTTGCTGTTAGGGTGGACAGTGTTTTTCTGACTCTGCTCATCTCGCTCAGCATCAGTTCATGCAAATCCCTCCAGGCTTCCCTGAATTCCCATCCCACCTGGTTTCTAATGGAACAATAATGTTCCAAAGCATGACCTTTTGAATGGTGGACTAGAGGTCTCCCTGGAGTTTAGCTGTGTGGGGAAACTGACCCCCACCATGTCTCTTGACTTCTAGTATCTTAAAACAAAGAGATGGCTAAGAGAGGACTTGCCTCCATGACATCATTCTGTTTTTTCCTTCTTTAGTTGAAGTCCTTTCCCACTGCTGGCTGAAAATCACATTTGTACTTACTTATCCATTCATCCACTTCAATCTTTATTGTTTCTTCTGTTTCCTTTTTATTGGTTTGATAACAAAGTTTGCCAGTTGTCTTTGATGGTCTTTTGTGTAAATCAAAAGGAGTTAAGAAGCCTGTAGTGTTGCCCAGCCCTTGAGAGTAAACAAGGAAGGTGCCTTTTATTTTGAACTTCGAGTATGTCTATACTACAGTTATTTTAATGTCTTGCAGATAGATATAATTCTAGCTTGATATCTCTTTTGGAAAGGGGAGAGATTGCCCATCTACAGTGTTGCTTAGTCCTGCCCACCACTCCATTTCTAAGCAGTGGCTGGCATGGTCCTCTTCCTACTCTTCATAAAAGTAGAAATTGGAATTTCCATTGGAGTGCTCATCTAGCTCTCAGAACAGATATCTATTTCTGCCACGTTGAAATCAATTATTATATTAAATAAATATAATTATTTGTATTAAGTATTGTTACTGTTATGTATTCATTTTGGTAATGTCTGACTCTTCAGGACTCCATTTGGGTTTTTTAATTTAATTTTTGTAAGATTTTAATTTAAATTTTCTTGAAGGCTTCAGGAGCAAATCCTTGTTTCATTATACCACCTTGATTCTTTTGTCCAAAGACATTTCCACATAGATATTTACTTGTTTGATTTTTTTTCTTATTAAAGCTTTTATTTATTTTGAGTTTTACAAATTTTCCCCCAATCTTACTCCCCCCCCCCCAGAAAGCAATTTGTCAGTCTTTACTTTGTTTCTATGTTGTACATTGATCCAAATTGGGTGTGATGAGAGAGAAATCATATCCTTAAGGAAGAAACAAAAAGTATAAGAGATAACAAGATCAGACAATAAGGTATCAGTTTTTTTTCCTAAATTGAAGGGAATAGTCCTTGAACTTTGTTCAAATTCCACGGTTCTTTATCTGAATACAGATGGTATTCTCCATTGCAGACAGCCCCAAATTGTCCCTGATTGTTGCACTGATGGAATGAGTGAGTCCATCAAGGTTGATCCTCACCCCCATGTTGCTGTTAGGGTGTACAGTGTTTTTCTGGTTCTGCTCATCTCACTCAGCATCAGTTCATGCAAATCCCTCCAGGCTTCCCTGAATTACATTTGGGGTTTTTTGAAAAGAGGTCCTGGAATACTTTGCCATTTCTTTTTCCAGATCATTTTGCAGATGAGAAAACTGAGGCAAACAGGGCTAAGTGACTTCCCCAGGGCCGCACAGCTAGTAAGTATCTGAGGCTGGATTTGAACTCAAACCTTTCTGATTCTAGCCCCCTGCTCTATCCTCTGCAGGGCCACCTAGCTGCCCTCACATTAAACGGCTATCAATCAGATAGACCCCAAACAATGATAATAATAATAATAATAAACATTTACATTTTGAGTTCTACAAAGCATAATATTTCTTCATATATCATTTCATAGTGGAGGAATTGAGACAGATAGAAACTAAGTGATATGTCCATGATCATACAACTAGTGATCATATGAGGCAGGATTTGAATTCAGCCTCTGCCTAACTGCTTTTTCTCCTCTGCCATCTTGCTGCTTCATGATTAATAATAATATTAGCCAACATTTATTTATATAGTGTTTACTATGTATCAGGCACCCTGCTTAATACTTGACGATTATTATTTCCTTTTATCCTCACTACAAACCTTGTAGGTGAGGGCTATTATTACCCAATACAAATGAGGAAACTGAGGCAAAAAAAGATAAAGTGACTTATCTAGTATGACAGTAAATGACTGAGACTGATTTTGAACTCAGGTCTTAGCTACTCCAGGCCCAGCAGTCATTCACCGTGTGACTTAGCTGCCTCCATTGTCTTTGGAAAAGTACATTGTTTAGGTAGGCAGGGTCTCAACCCTCAAGGCAGGAGTATGTTGGAGTCCGTTCAAAAAGGCTAGTAGATTATTAAATTTTCATTGTGAACATTTATACCTCGGAAATTGGTAAACAGTACACGGCAGGGCTTGATTTATTGTTTTGTCCATTGTGTAGGCTTAAGAAAGTAATGGAGAAAATGTTAATAATGGGGATTAAACAAAAAAAAAAAACATGTCATCTTTTCCAAGAGTTGGTTTTTACACTTTTACCAGCAAATCACAGGATCTATCGTTTTCAAGGGGAAGTCTTTCATGTGTGTGTTTGTTACATGACTCATATGATAGGTGAATCGGCCATTGTTGATCTTGTTAGGGCCTTGGTTTGAGGGAAGCCACAATGTCCTGCCTACTCTCACAAAGCTCCCTTGTGTTTGGCCTATCACAAAAGCAAATAAACTAATTCTAGAACTTGGAGAAGCTGGACCAGTATTTATAGGGGTATTAATTAAATGGGTTCCATTGGCAGAATTCTCCAAATTGCTCCAGTTTAAGGGATTAGAAAGAAATTACAATAAGCTTACTCATCTCGATTTTTCATAGCACATTGCCATTTTTTGTCTAATAGAGAGTGGACTTGTCAATCATCAGGTCAGTGACTGCTTTGTATTGTACCTCCTGACCTAACTCTAGAGTTTGGGGTAAGGCTGAAACAACACAGCAAAGGAACAGCTTTGTTTGAAGTACACTGACTGTGGAGCCTGAAGTCTTGGGTTGGAGTCCTTTCTCTGCTTTTCATTAGTTATGAGATCCAGCGAGTAAACAATCTCCTTTCCTTGTGCCTCATCTGTCCAGTGGAACTCGTTAAGCTTGTATTGCCTCTTTTCCAAAGGGAAAATGTCCTATCAATGTGATAGTTCTTGTGACAGGTCCTCAAGGTGGAAACCCTAAGGAGAGGGTTAGAGCCGGCCCTCACCAAGTTTCAGTACCATGTGGGTTAGAGCCGGCCCTCACGAAGTTTCAGTACCATGCGGGTCAGAGCCGGCCCTCACGAAGTTTCAGTACCATGCGGGTCAGAGCCGGCCCTCGAGAAGTTTCAGTACCATGTGGGTCAGAGCCGGCCCTCGAGAAGTTTCAGTACCATGTGGGTCAGAGCCGGCCCTCGAGAAGTTTCAGTACCATGTGGGTCAGAGCCGGCCCTCACGACGTTTCAGTACCATGTCTATTTCCCAGGAGGTCATCCACGATTTTACTTTAGTTGCTTAGAGGAAAGGATGTTCTGATTTATAATACACTAGGATGGGAAAGGAATAAGGAGGGGTACAAAGTCAATTCACTTTTCTGGGGAGACGAGCCACAAATGAACATTATTCAAGTTAAAGGTTGGCTTTAAAGAGTTAAAGAAGAAGGATGGTTATGACAGAAGTAGAAATCAATGCAAGAGAATTTAAGGAAGGAACCTATATCCTTTTTTTTTTTTTAGGTTTTTTTGCAAGGCAAACGGGGTTCAGTGGCTTGCCCAAGGCCACACAGCTAGGTCATTATTAAATGTCTGAGACCGGATTTGAACCCAGGTACTCCTGACTCCAGGGCCGGTGCTTTATCCACTGTGCCACCTAGCTGCCCCATCAATATGAGAGAATTTAATGGAGGAAAATATTAAACTAATATTCATAAGCTTAATGTGAGTAGACTAAACTTCCAAATAAAACTAAAACAAACATCTGAGTGGGTAAGAAAACACAAACCTGACAATATTGCATACCTGAGACCTTAAGAAATGAAAGTGGCACTGTGAATGGAACATGGGCCCTGGCGTCAGGTGGACCTGAGTTCAAATGTGAACTCAAATACTTAATAATTACCTAGCTGTGTGACCTTGGGCAGGGTAGGTCATTTAATCCCATTGCCTTAAATAAATAAAATTTTAAAAAAAGAAATAAAGGTATAGACAGAATGAAAATGAGGGGTTAAAACAAAATGTTCTATGCTTTACATGATTCCCCCCAAAAAGCAGAAATTGCAGTTGTAATTGTAGATAAGGAAACAAAAAATTTCTTAAAGTCAAGAGTAATAAACACAGCAACTACACAATGCTTTAAGTCATCATATACAATAAAATATAATCATTATTAAATATGTCTGCACCAAATGACATGGTGTCTAAACTCATAAATGAAAAGCTAACTGAATTATAAAGAGGCTAACAGTAAAAAAAAATTGATTTTGACTTTCCAAACTAGATAAATTTAAAAGAAAGACCAAAAGAAAACATAGAGATTAACAAATTATTTGAAAGAATTAATTTGAAATTCTTATATTAGTTTCCAAATGGGAATATTAAAGAAGATGTTTTTGTAGCATCAAATGACACCTCTCCAAAGTTGATAATTTTCTAGGGGAAAAAAAGAAGTCATTATAGATGTGAAAGAAATAGCAAGCCTCATTGTAGACTATAACATAAAGTAGCAATTAAGACAGGGAGCATAAGCAAAAGAGACAGATCTAAATGGAGACTAAGTAATGACATCTTGAATGAATCTTTGAGTGGGTCAATGAACAAATAATAGAAACAATAAATTTTTTAAAAAGAGAATAATAGCAACAGGAGAGCACCAACAATTTTGGGAGTATGTAGTTAAGCAGTCCTTAGAGGAAAAATTATATATCTGATAAATGTATTTGGACAAAATAGGGAAAACATTAATGAACTGGGCATATTGTTTAAAAATCTTGAAAAATCCCATCAAATTAGCAATCTCTGAAAGAAGAAATCATCAAAATTAGAGGAGAAATTCATAGCATTAAAAAAACAAAAAAATGCTATCGGAGCAATAAAATTAAAACTTTCTTTTTGAAAAAAAAATAGCAGAACTGATGAGTTAACTTGGACCAAAAAAGAGGAATATTAAATTGCTAAAATAAAAAAGTGTAATAAATTTAGAACTGAGAGGAAATAAAATTATCACTTATCATGGTGCCTAAGTTCGAAGAGCATCGGATCGTAAATGTAGAATATAAAATATCTCAGAGACCATCTAGTCCAGTCCCTTCATTTTTGCAGAAGAGGAAATTGAGGCTTAGGGAGGTGAAGTGACTTGCCCAGTGTCACATATTGGACCAAATGCTAGAGCTCAAAGTGAGGGACCTCAGGGACCATCTATCCCAACACCCTCACTTTTCAGATGAGGGAGGAAACTGTGGACCATAAATGTTAAGTGACTTGTTTGTGGTCACATAGATAGTAAATGATAGAGCTGCGATTATGTGCCAGTAAAATACAAAATTTGAAGGATATAGATAATTATCTAAAATATAAAATATAAAAATGAACAAAAAACTGAGATTTTAAGCAACCCAATTTCAGAAAGGGAAACAGCACATCATAAATGAGGTTCCAAATGGATCAAATGGCAGAGGAGAGGTGAGTGGATAAAGTATTGAACTTAAACTGAGGAAGACCTGGATCTCAGTCCTACCTCTGACACTTCCTGGTTAGCCATGGGCTGGGCCTTGTTTCTTCCCTTATTTTTTTTGCAAGTCAATGGGGTTAAGTGACTTGCCCAAGGTCACACAGTTAGGTAATTATTGAGTGTCTGCATCTGGATTTGAGCTCAGGTCCTTCTGTCTCCAGGACTGGTACTCTATCCACTGTGCCACCTAGCTGCCCCCTCTTTTCATAACTTTTAGTTGAATGCTCCTAATTCTTTCTTTCTCCTTTTCTCCCATTCCCCCATCACCATTGAGAAATCAAGAAAAAGAAAAATTGTTAACAAGCATGTATAACCAAGCAAAACAAATTCCTGCATTAGCCATGTCCCCAAAAAAAAGATAGATTTCCATGTGTACTCTGTGTCATTTGAGCTTGGGACTGTCAGAGGAATGCAGTAGGGCTAAAGCTAATTGGATGTCCACAGCAAGTCTGACACCAGTATGTTTAGTAGAGATCTATCAGGGTGATGTATAAGGAGCTCAGAACAATAAAGTCTTCTTTAAAGCTTCTGTGCACATCAATATTGAGATTGGTTCCATCCTGGCTGAGCTAGGCAGAACCAAGTCTCAAAAAAATCATATGGAAAAAGGATTTAAAATCACTATAAATGAAGTACAATTAAAAATATCATATATAGGTCCAATTGCTTAAGAGGCTCTGGGAAGATAAATAGATGATGTACAGTGGGCAGGGTTGTGAATTGTTCCAATAGAGCTGGGAAATAATTTGGAATTATGGGAAGGGAAATAAAAAATGAGGATGAGAAGGGAACTTGACATCTAGTTTTGATGGGCTTTAAAAGTCATTGGAGTTTATTTTTATTTTCTTAATGACTATTGTTAAACACCAAAATAAGAGAATTACTGTACACACATCAGAATACAAAAAAAAATGATTCTTTATGAAACTTTCAATGTCCATTTCATATGACTGCATTTTTAAAAAAAGTGTATAATAAATTCTCAGTGTTACTTTCAAAACTGCCCAGCTTTTCTCTCCTTTTTTCTGAACTTCCTTTTGTTCTCTTCTGTATATTTAAAAAAAGTCACAATGGCTTTTTTTTTTTTATCACATTGGTAACCCTACTTTCCCCCTAGGAGGCCATTGCAATAGTACAGGTGAGAGGTAATGAGGGTCTGAACTGAGATGTGAGTAGATAGAAGGAGTTGAATATATATATCGTTACTGTGAGTTAAGTGGACTGTGGAGATTTGGGGAATGGGACTGACTCATTTCCTGATGCCCTCACTGCTCGCACTGGCATTGAAGATGTATCCCTATACAAAGCATAAATGACCTCATTATCTCCATAGATGAAGTTTTTGGTCTGGCACTGATGACATCTCTCATATAAGGTTAAAAACTCCTGGCCTCACATTGCCTCATTGCTATCTATCATATTCAGAATGATAAACAGGAGAACCAGAGCTGCATATTCATACCAAGAGAAGCCAGTTGGACTTTCATGGAGTAACTTGTCCATGGCAACAATATACTTGAGGGATTCATATGTAGTAAAGGAGTCCCTTATCCCCTAGAGCGGTTCCTGGGCTATGCCAAGTTTTTGTACTAAGGATGAACCTTGACATGTTATGGGACCAAGTCTGGACTGAAGTTAATATGCAGCAAGGGATAGAGTTAGAGTATAGAAAAACAAATGAAAATCTTACCTTTTACTGATACTGTAAATTAAATGGACTCTGTACCTTTGGGCAATGGGGTTAACTCTAGCAACTGGAATTACTTTCCTTTAGTGTTAGGGACTCAATATCATAGTAGTATAATAAAACAGGAGGATTTGGGGACTTGAGGATCACTGGAGGGAATGGCTTCTTTGTTTCATGGCAAACACAAATCTTTTTCCCTTGTTAGTGTAGGGTCCCAATCCAAGGATAGTAGTTTGAGTCTAAGAGGTTGTATAGGTCTCTAGGGAGTTGAGGCCCATTTGGAAAAGGCAGCAGAAAGATTCTTTTTTTTTTTTTCTATTTAGGGGTTTCAAGTGCAAATCCTTTGCATTTTTCCAGGCTGTTGAATATTTGATATTGACTTGATTCTTGGCATGGTAGCTAATAACTTCTTGCCTTTTTTTTTAGGTTTTTGCAAGGCAAATGGGGTTAAGTGGCTTGCCCAAGGCCACACAGCTAGGTCATTATTAAGTGTCTGAGGTCGGATTTGAACTCCGGTACTCCTGCCTCCAGGGCTGGTGCTTTATCCACTGCGCCACCTAGCCGCCCCTCCTTGCCTTTTCTTTAGAGAACTGGATTTGAGTCAAATTCTTTTGTTCCCACAAGGGATACTTTGAATGGAGGCACAAGTCAAAGAAGTCCCAAAGACTGAATCTGGTCCATGTAGACCCACCACTTTACTTTTGAAGTCACAGGTTATAGGAGCAAAATTTCTAGAATATTTTTTTTCAAGAATCCAGACCATATGTGTTGTGTGTGTACTTTTATGGGATGGGGTTTGAGCAATCCAGGCTGGCTATCTACATTGATTAGATTAGCCAGACTATGCCTAATTAATTAAAGCCTAATTTCCATCTCATTTTGGGGTACATTAGATTCTTTCAAAATCCTTATTCAAAACTGGGAAGACAAAATTTATTTCTGATATTTCCAACCTCTTCTTCCTAGGTTCCTGTCCTGATTTCTCCCTAGTCTTCTCTCCCAACCCCCTCAAAACTTACCTATCTACATTGCCTCAGGACACCTGTTCTCCACTAATATTTTAATGGATGTTAAAGGTTTAATGGGTTGCCTCTTCCAGGAAACATACTTGCTTAATAACCATAATACAGAGGAGTGAATCTAATAGTGGAAATGTAAGGCATGATAATTACTTGTGAGACATCTAAGGCTTTTAGTGCTCCTCAGATTAAGAGGCCACCTACTTTGCTTATTTGTAGGAATAGCCCTGGATACATTTTTATGGCATTTTAGCAATATAGATAGACTGGGCAACTGGTAATTGATTCAGTAGAGTAATTCTAGGAAATTTTAAGATCTGGGTCCCATTGATGTTAATAGTAAAAACATTGTGACTGCTGTTTGGAGTTTGGCTGAATTACTCTGATTTTGTTTTAAGTGGATGATAAGGGGGCAGCTATAAAAGTTCAGTATATATGCACTTTTTTTTTAAATAGAGGAGAGTAAAAGGAGATACCCAAAGCAGAAGGCTTGTGCTGAAAAATGGGAAATGAAACTGTTATTTTGTAAATCATGGTAATAAACCTGTGACAGAATGGCAAAGTAATATATTATTCTCTTATTGTACATTCTATAAAGTCTCAATATAGGGTAGCTTTGGATCCTTAATGTGGAACTGGCACTGTACATAACATAATATCCCTGAGCGGTTTTTATATTTTCAAAGCATGATAGACTGAATACATCCCCTGGCAAGAAACCCACTACAACAAGACCTTTGACCTTGTGATCTTGCTGCTGAACAGCTTCTCTTATTGACTATAAATTTCCTTTCCCTGTGCTTAGGACATAGAACAGAAAGACATATAACTAAGTCAGACTAAAGGGCACCAACACTAGTGGGATGTTCAGACATCCCACTTTGGCACACTACTTCACTATGGTCAATTACCTTTTTCTTGAATGGATTTCCTATCTTGCCCAGGTTGGAAGTCAAACAGTCAATCACAGACCAGACTCTACTCTTAATTGGTATAGGAACTTTGGCCTATTTTGTTTCCCATCTGGATCAGTTGACTCCCGTCTTAGGCAACGTGGTGGTCCCCTGTTCCCAGGCATTTACTTTATTAATACCAAACTTAGTATGGATACCCCATTGACTTAGGTTACTGCAGTTCAAAATTCCTGAGCTCAGTTCATTCGCCAGCTTCAACCTCCTCCTGCGGTGTGTGCACACGTGTGTGTTTGTGTGTGTGTGTGTGTGTGTGTGTTTGTATACATTATATGTAGGCATTTAATTAATAGGAATTAAAGACATAGATTATATTCCCTGGTAGCAAGCATTTCTATAATTCCTTGCTTAGTGCCTCAGTTTCTAGGACAGTTCAATTTAGTGTTCCTTGGTGATGAGAAATGCTTATAAAAAGCCTAGGCAGGGTGGTTCCCAAGCTCATTATCTAACCAAAGCTTCCTAGTCATAGCTTGTTGTCCCCCTCTTTATATCCAAGGCTTTGAATTTATATGCTAATGTCACAGAATATTAAAGTTGGGAGGGACATCAGATGCCATCGAATTTTCTTTTTTTAGGTTTTTTTTTTTTTGCAAGGCAAACGGAGTTAAGTGGCTTGCGCAAGGCCACACAGCTAGGTCATTATTAAGTGTCTGAGACCGGATTTGAACGCAGGTACTCCTGACTCCAGGGCCGGGGCTTTATCCACTACGCCACCTAGCCGCCCCGTGCCATCTAATTTTCAACTCATACCTGCATGTTTTTGCCTTTTTTAGTATCTTCAGAACTTATAATGTATCGCATATAGAAGCTGATTAGTAAATCCTTCTTCTCTTGGTTGGACTGAGGGTTCTCTTTTTAGCATCGGGTCATTGGTCCTTTATTGGAAGATCTGTAGTGAGGAGTGAAACACATTCTTTCATGAGGCAACCAGTTCCATTTCTGGATGGGAATTTTTTTTTAAAATCCAGCTTAAATGTATCCCTACAACTTCCACTCATTGCTTTTAGTCATATCCTTTGGGGACAATTAAAAACTAGAATTAATTAACTAGGAAGTCTAATTAACTAGCAAGCATTTATTAAATACTTAAAATGTTCCAGTCCCTGTGTGAAGAAAAGCAAAAACAATCCTTGCTCTCAAGGAGTTTCCTTTCTAATGTGCAAGGATAACATGTAAATAACTACATAAAAGAGAAAAACAGAGTAAATGGAAGGTAGACTTAGAAGGGAAGGCTGGAGTCCCTGGTGGGGGGGGAGGGAGGAGGTCAGGAAAGAACTGTTGTAGAAGTTGTCATTGGACTCAGGTCTTAAAGGAAGTGAAGAGCTCTAGAAGGGGGAGGTGAGGAGAGAAAACATGCCAAATATGAGAGTTAGCCAGTACAGAGGCATAGAGAAGGGAGATGGAGTGTTGGGAATGAAGAGTAGGAAAGAGGACAGTATGGTTCGATGGTAGAATCCTTAGAGGGAAGTAAAGTGAAAAAGACTGAAAAGATAGGGAGGGATCAGGTTGTGAAGAACTGTAAATCTGAACCAAAGAGTTTATGATTGATATTAGAGGTAATAGGGAGTCACTGAAGATTACTGAGTAGGGGTAACGGTTAGAATTATGCTTTAGGAAAATTACTTTGACAACTATGTGGAGGCTGAATGGAGAGGGAAGGGCCTGGCCTAGAAGGATAGCTGAGTGAGTGAAGAGAAGTTGCTGTATCTGTGAGTTACTATAGAGGTAGAAATAACAAGATTTGGAAACTGACTGAAGATGAAGTGAGTGCGAGTGAAGGGTTAAATATGACATTGAGGTTACAAACCTGGGTGACTGGGAGTCTAATGGTGCCATTGTCAGCAATGGGGATGTTAAAAAAGAGGGGAGGATTTGGGGTAAAAATGATGAGTTCTGTTTTGGTTGTGTTGAGTTTGAGAAGTCCAAGGGACATGTAGTTTGAAATATCTCCTAAGCAATTGATATAGGCCTGGAGCTCAGGAGAGGTTAGGGCTGGATTGATAGAGATCTGGTAATCACTAACATGGACATTATAATTGAACATGAGTGCTAATGAATTCACCAGGGGAGATAATGTAATGGGAAAAGACAAGAGGTCCTAGCCAGAGGAATATCTGTAATTAATGGATATGACCTGGATAAAGATTCAGGAAAAGAGGCTGAGAAGGAGCAGTCAAACAGTTGGGGAAAACCTAGAGAGAGCGATGTCACAAAAATCCAGAGAGGAGAGAATATTTCCAGGAGGAGAAGATGATTGAGAGCATCAAATGCTGCAAGATAGGTAACGAAGAATAGAGATGGATCATTTAGTCCAATTTCCTTCCACTTTTATTTTATTTTTTAAAAAGCAAGTATTTCTTACTTTGAACCTAACCAATACTAAAGAAGCTGAGCATTTCTACTTTAGTAGAAATGAAAGAAAGACTGTATATGAAACTGTGAATCTGTATCATGAACAAGGGTGCTTTTCTTGTTAAGTATATTTAACGTGTTACTTTCTTTTTTAAAAATTATTTCATATTTCCCAATTACATATAAAATTTAAAAATGATGATTTAAAAAAATTGAGTTCTTGATTCTTTTTCTCCTCTCATGTCCCTCCCATCTTCTTGAGAAGGCAAGTGATTTGGTATCAATTGTAATTGTGTGGTCAAATAAAACATATCCCTATGGCAAAAGAAAGCACAAACAAAATATAACAATAAAGAAAAAGAAATTTTAAAAAAGTATCTTTCATTTGCATTTAGAGTTCAGCAGCTTTCTCTCTAGAGGTTGATAGCATTTTTCACCATAGGTCCTTTGGAATTGTCTTAGATCATCATCTTGATCAGAATGGGCTTTCACAGTTGCTTATTCCTGCTGCTACTGTGTACAGTGTTCTTTTTCTTCTACTAACTTCACTTTGCATGGCTTTAAATAAGCCTTCCCAGGTTTTCCTGAAATCATCCTTCTCATCATTTCTTAAAGCACAGTGATATGACATCACAATCATCTATCACAGCTTGGTAAGCCATTACGCAATTGATGGGCATTCCTTCGATGTCCAATTCTTTGCCTCCACCAAAAGAGCTGCCAGAAACATTTTTGTGGATCTTTCCCTCTTTTCCCTCTTTGGAATATGTACCTAGAAATGGTATTGCTGGTCAAAGGGTATGCACAGATTTATAGTCCTTTGGGCAAAGTTCCAATTTATTCTCCAGAATGATTGGGCCAGTTCACACCTCCAACCAAGGGTGTATTAGTTTTTTTTTTTTTTTTTTTGCCAGGGCAAATGGGGTTAAGTGGCTTGCCCAAGGCCACACGGCTAGGTAATTACTAAGTGTCTGAGACTGGATTTGAACCCAGGTACTGCTGACTCCAAGGCCGGTGCTTTATCCACTGTGCCACCTAGCCACCCCCAAGAGTGTATTAATGTCCCAGTTTTTCCATTTGTCATTTTCTTTTTCTGTCATATTAGTGAATCCTATAGATATGAAGTGTTACCTCAGAGTTTTTTAAATTTGTATTTCTCTAATAAGTATTGATTTAAGGAATTTTTCATATGACTAAAGATAACTTTGATTTCTTAGTCTAAAACCTGCCTATTCATGTCCTTTGACTATCAATTGGGCAAAGGCTCCTATTTTTAGAAATTGGGCTCAGTTGCCCATGGAAATGAGTCCTTTAGAGAGAAATTTGTATTAGAATCACCATTCTTCCCTTCCCTCTCATTTTCTGCTTTCTTTCTAATTTTGACTGCCTTAGTTTTGTTTGTGCAAAAGCTTTTTAAATTTTCTGTAATCAAAAATATCTATTTTCCTTCTCATAAGTCTCTAGTTCTTGGTTGGTCATAAACTTTTCCCTCATCTATAGTTCTGACAGATAAATTTTTCCATGTTCCCCTAATTTACTTATGATATCAATCTTTATGTCTAAATTATTTATCCATTTTGAGCTTATCTTGGTATATGGGGTGAGATATACACCGAACTGGTTGCTCTGCCAACTGTTTCCAGTATTCCCATTAATTTTTGTCAAAGTCAGTTATTATCTCCAAAACATGGATCTTTGGGTTTATCAAACATTAGATTACAAGGACCATTTCCTTCCATGTCTTGTGTACCTAATCTATTCCACTGATCTTTCACTAGTGCCAGACTTTTTTGATGATTACTGTTTTGTAAAAGTTTGAAATCTGGAACTGCCAGGCCACATTCCTTAACATTCTTTCATGATTCTCTTGATATTCTTAATCTTATCTTCTTCCAGATAAATTTCATTATCAATTTTTTTCTAGCTCTTTAAAATAATTCCTTGGTATTCTGGAAATGGCACTGAATAAGTAAATTAACTTAGGTAGAAATTTCATTTTTATTATATTGCCTTGGCCTAACCATGAACAGTGATATTTCTCTAGTTGTTTAGATCTGACTTTATTTGTGTGATGAGAATTTTGTAACTGAGTTCATATAATTCCTGAATTTGTCTCAACAGAAAGACTCCCAAGTATTTTATACTGTTTGCAATTATTTTATTTTTTAAGGCAATGGGGTTAAGTGTCTGAGGTCACATTTGAACTCAAGTCCTCCTGATTCCTGGGTCCGTGCTCTATCCAGTTTGCCACCTAGCTGTGCCCCCCCCACAATTACTTTAAATAGAATCCTTCTTTTTCTCTCTTCTGCTGGACTTTATTGGTAATATATAGAAATGCTGATAATTTATGTGAGTTTATTTTATATCCTGCTACTGTGTTCTTTAATTATTTATACTATTCTATTATTTCTACTAGTTTTTTTAAGTTGATTCTCTAGAATTCTCTAAGTATATCATCATATCATCTATGAAGAGTGATAGTTTGTTTCCCTATTTCCTGTCTTCTACAGCTAGCATTTCTAGGACAATATTGAATAATAGTGGTGAAATCTGTTTGCAGACAAGATTAATATTTGTGCAGAATTTCATTAAAGAAACATCACGGTTTAAAAAGTGAATGCCAATAGAGCAACTGGAGGGTTTCTTAGAAGAAATCCATTGCAGATGCAATCAGATAACCATATTAATAGCAATTAAAAGAAAGAAACCAGAATGTGGCCACCTCTATCCCTCCCTCCCCCAAACACAAAGTTAAAAATATGTCTGAAGGGGTACGCTGCTGTGATCTTTGCATTCAGTTTTGACAAGCACTGTTGGCTATTTGAAATACTCAAAGCATCATTTTACAGTGACCTTTCTTCATTTTGGTGTATTTTTGTAATGTGAAAAGTGTCACTCAAGAACATTTTTTTTTTATTTTATGAACTAAAACAAAAAACAAACCCTATAGAAATTCTTGCTTGAATTGACTCTTGCATGTCAAAATTGTCACCTCTGTCAAGGTTGAATTTTGCCAAAAAAGGAAAAATCTTATTGAGAAGGTTTCAAGTTTATCCCCATTACAGAAAATGCTTGCTGATCATTTTATTTTATTTTATTTTATTTTATTTTATTCTTTTTTTTTTTTAGATTTTTTGGCAAGGCAAAAGGGCTTGCCCAAGGCCACACAGCTAGGTAATTATTAAGTGTCTGTAACAGGATTTGAACCCAGGTACTCGTGACTCCAGGGCCGGTGCTTTATCCACTACGCCACCTAGCTGCCCCATTACACCACCTTAGCCACCCCGACAAATGGTATTTTTTAAAAGCAAAAAAGTCAGCAATCATTATGTTGAAAAAGTTCAAAAGTGTGTGCATTATGTGACACCTGTGGCCCTCTCATCTCTATGGAGAGGTAGGTTGGAGGATATTTTTCTTATATCTCTTTATTCAAGTCCTGTTTGTTCTTATTTTTTAAACAGGCAATTTTAATCTTTATTTTTTGTTACATTTTTGAGTTCTAGGCTGTCTTCCTTCCTCCCTCCCTCCCTCCTAACCCTGCACTAGAGAAGACCTTATGTATACGTGAAACCATACAATACATACACTTCTATTTATCGATTCTTTTTCTGGAGGTGGATAGCATTTTCCTTCAAAGGTCCTTTGTAGTTGACTTGAATTTTCATATGACTCAGAATTGCTTAGTCATCCACAAGTTATTCTTTGAACAATATTACTGTTACAGTGAACAACATTCTCTTGATTCTGGTCATTTTGCTCTTCATTATTTTATGCAAGTCTCTCTATGATTTTTCTGAATCAACCTACTCATCATTTCTTATGGTACAGTAGTTTTCCATCACAATCATATTCCATATTATTCGCACAATTCCCAGGTGCTTTCCAGAATGCTTTTGACTATTTCACAGCTATACCAACAGTGTATTAATGTGTCTACCTTTCCACAACCCCTCCAACATGGACTGTTTCCACTGTTTGGCATTTGGGGGCAATTTGAAGAGTATGAGATAAAATCTCAGGCATGTTTTTGATTTGAATTTCTCTCATTTCGAGCAATTTTTCATGTGGTTGTAAACTCCTTGTTCATATTTATTGGGCAATAGCTATTTCATATTTATATTGTTTATATGTATTGGATACCAAACCTTGATCAGTGAAATTTGATAAAAATATTTTTACCATTCAACAAGTTTCCTTCTTATCCTCAATGATTGATGTTTGTGCAGAAGTTTTCAGTGTAAAATAATAAAAATTCTCTGTTTTATCTTTTGCAATTACTTCTCTCTTTTTTTCTTAACACTTCTCCTACATGAAGGTATAAGAAACATATGATCTGTCTCTCTTCTAATTTTTTAATAGCGTGGCCTCTAATATCAAGGGGGACGGGTAAAATGTTGTTTTAAACCTGATTTCTTCCCAATTGTTTTCTAGTTTTCTCAGCAGTTTTTATCAAATAGTGATTCCCCTTAGGCAATATATGTTTTCCACTTTGAAATCTCTCATCCAGTCTGTTCCAAACATTTATTTGTTTATCCTTTAACTAGTAATAGATGGTTTTTACGATTGCTGTTTTGTATTATAATTTGAGGGTTAGAACTGTTATTCCCCGTACATCCTTACTTCTTTTTTTAATAATTTTCCTTAATATTCTAGATCTTTTGTTTTTCCAAATGAATAATGTTATTATTTGATCAGGTTATATAAAGTGTCCCCTTGGTAATTTGATTGGCATAGTATTCCAAGTATAAATTAATTTTGGTAGTATTGTCATTTTTATTATATTGGCATGACCTAGCTATGAACACTGACTATTCTTCAAGCTATCTAAGTTGTTCTTTTTTTTCTTTAATGAGCACTTTATAATTGAATCTGTACATTTTTGGGGTGTGTGCTTTGCGAGATGGATCCCCAGTTATTTTATTCATTTTGTAGTTATTTCCAATGGGATTTCCCTTTCTATTACTGCTTCTTCCCTTTCTCTTACTGCTCTCTCTTCTTGCTAATTGCTGCTATTACTATTACTGTTTTATCAACTAGAAATGCTGTTGATTTTTGAGGATTTATTTTGTAGCCTGCAACTTTGCTAAAATTGTTGCTCAAGTAATATCTTTGCTGATTCCCTAGAATATTGCAAGTATATCATCATATAATCAGTAAACAGGAATAGTTTTATCTTCTCTTTATCTATATTCCACTAATTCTTTTCTCTTGTCTTATTGCTATTGCTAACTTTTCTAGGGCAACTAGGTGGCACAATGAATAGAGCTGCTGGATTTAGAGTCAGAAAGACTCATCTTCCTGACTTGAAATTGGTCTTTAGACATTTATTAGCTCTGTGACTTTGTGAGTCATTTTACCCTGTTTGCCTCAGTTTCTTCATCTGTAAAATGAGCTGGAGAAGGAAATGGCAAACCATTCCAGTATCTTTGCTCAGAAAATCTCAAATGAGTTGTGAAGAGTTGGGTACAACAGAAAATGATTGAACAACAATTGCAAAGTATTTCTAGAACCATATCAAATAATAGTGGGGAGAGTGGGTATGCCTAATTTATTTGAAAAGGGTCTGGTATATCCTCATCACGTATGATGCTTGCTTTTGGTTTTAGGTTTTTTTATGATACTAATAAAGGTCCCTCAATACCTATACTTTGTAGGGTTTTCAGCATAAAAGAGTGTTTTAGTTTGTCAAAGGCCTTTTCTGCATCTATTGAGATAATCATGTGGTTTTTGTATATTTTGGTTTTAAAACAATTATGTTTGATAGTTATATGATGTAATAATATTAATAATTTAAGATAATGGATTATTTCCCAACATTGAAATATCTTTATATCTCTGGTATATATTCTACTTGATTATAATGAATCATTTCTTGGATAAATTGCTGAAGTTTGTTTGATAGGTTTAAATTTCTGAGTTTAATATTTCTGAATTATTGTTCATTAATGATATTGGCATGTAGTTTTTCTTCTATAGTTTTCTTATATTTCCCTGATTTATATTTGTTTCATAAAAAAAATTCTGGTAGTATGCTTTCTTTCATCATTTTTGAGAATAATTTGTGCGATATAGGTACTAACTTTCTTTTAAAAGTTTCATACAAATCTCCTGTGAATCCATCAGAATCAGGAATTTTTTCCTTTGGAGACTGGACCTTTTTGTTGTTGTTTTCAGAGATTGGACTATTTGAGGTCTCTATCTGGTCTTCTGATAATTTGAGTATTTTATATATTTGAAGCCTGTATTTCTTTTGGCTCTCAGTTTTGTTAGTGTATAACTGTGCTTAATATGTTCTGACATTTTCCTTTATTTCTTCTGTTTTTACTGTGATTTCACCTTGCTCATTTGCTATTTTATTTGAATTTCGGCACTCTTCTTTGTAATTAGATTAGCTAAAGGTTTATCAATTTTATCCATCTTTTCAAAGAACCAGCTTTTAGTTTATCATTTCCATTTTTGGTTCAAATGTATCTATTTCCCCTCTAATTTTAATATCTCATCTTTTGTACTTATTTGAGGTTTATTTTTCTATTTTTTTAAAAAATAGAGCTCATTAATATTTTGTTTTTGAATTTTGCTAATGTAGGATTGTAAGGATAAGATTTTCCTCCTTTGGATTGCTCTAACTGCATCCTAGAAATGTTTGCATATTGTTTCATCATTATCACTTTCTTTTACATAGTTATTGTTTCTATGATTTGTTCTTTGACCCACCCATTATTGAAGATTTCATTGTTAAATCACCACTTGGATCTGTACCTTCTATTTGTGGTTCCTGAACCAGGTTCTATTTTTATTGAGTTATATGAAGGATTTACTAACTATTTCTGCATTTTCATATTCATTTGCAATATGTACCTTAGTACATGATCAATTTTTGCACAAGTTCCATATGGTATAGAAATATACATATTCTTTTGGTTCCCATTTAGAAGATGGCATGTATTTTTTAACCTTAGTTTCTCCAGAAATTTAAGTTATATATTTTCCATTTTGTTTATCTTTCTGTTAAACTTATCCAAAACTGAGAGAGGGACATTAAAGTCAGCTGTCTCTATTGTGTTACTTATTATGTCTTCTTGAAGCTCAGAGATTGTTTCTTTTATGAATTTGCATCCCAAAGAATTTGCCTAATTTTTTTTTTACTGATATTGGTTTGTTGAGTATGGTTCCTCTCAGAATAATATACTTTCCTTGTTTATCCCTTTTTATTTTTTGAATATTTGTTTCTCCTTTGATAGATGGCATGATGGAAATTTTGCTTTTGTGGAGTTACTTGGTGAAAAGTAAATTTTTTGCTATTTCCCTCAGTTTTATTTTGTGTATGTCTTAGTCTTTTAAAATATGTTTCATGTAAGCAACAGATTGTAAGATTTCGTTTTCTTATCCAGTCTGTGAATCTTTTTCATATTATTAGATTGTTTAATCTATTCACATTTAAAGGTAGAAGAGTTAGGTTTCTATTTTCTTCCATTTATTTAATTCCCCCCCCCCCCCCGCAAGTTATTTCACTCTTCTGCTGTAAACAAGATTATGTTCCTTCAGTTACTTTAATTTTTTTAAGGTGGTCGAATTTTCACTGGCTCTCTTCCTCTCATCTCCTGATTCCCCTCTTCTCATGTTTCTCCTTTCCTTTTAAGATTTTATTTATTAGTTACTTTTTCTCCTGCTTTTATCTGGTTATTCTTTTTTCCTTCTCTTTTTTCCTTTTCAGTTAGATAGATGTCCTTTTCATCTACTTCCCTTCAGCTACTCCTGTTCATTAGTTTCTAAAATTTCATTTTTTGTTCTCTTTTCCAAAAAGTATTTCTTTTTACTCTTTTCATTGTCTATGTTTTTTCTGTCTACTTCATCCCCTCATTCTCTGATTCGTGACCCCATACTTATCTGATCTCTTTTCTTATTCTTCACGTAATCAAAACATTCAAGGTATAAATTATAAACTCTCTTCCAATTGCCTTCTGCCACTGCCTCATAGGGCTAATCCCATGGATTCCTCTTTTCCATTTTGCTTCACCCCTAGAACAATGCCAATTATTGCAAACATTCTTGTATTTGAATACCCTTTAATTTATATTTGAAGGACTTTTTCCTGATCACTTTCATTGTTCAATTTAGCCATCATGTACATTGGAGTTTGCAGTTTTTTGTTTTTACATGGAGGCGATCGGTGAACTTTTTTAACTGGAATTGGATTTTCTATGTTCAGAGGTTATGAGCAGTTCTCTATTATTTCCTTCACTGTGGTGTTAATTTATTTTTGTCCTATCTTAGAGATGTATAATCTTTAGGTTGTCACTATTTATTCTGCATTCAAGATCAGTATATTTTGCTTGCATAGTCAGCATATTTTCTTGTAAGGTTTTTTTTTTTTTTTTTTTTTTTTTGCTTTTCTTCTTCTAGATTGTCTTTTCCTTCTACGTGTTTATATTGTCATCCTATTGTTGTCTCTTTTGTTTCTTTGGTGAGGCTTGTCATCACAGGTTCCAGTTTTCCCATTCTGCTCATTAGTTTTGCTCTGTGGGAGGTAAATTCTGCTCTCATAATTCTTATTTCTCTTTAAATCAATTGGGGAAAGCATGGTGTGGCTCTATTTTCTTCTCTAATTCCACATGGTCCTCTGTCTCTTCAAGTGTTGGATCATTTCGTTTTATTTTGCAATATTTACTGAGGACTGAACTTATTTACTGGATCTGGAGGCCATATTTGCTTCTATGGTTACTGATTTTCCTATTAATTTATCTGTTATTTTTATAGTCTGAGTTTTCTTCTTCCTGAAATCTTTGATACTTTCATTTTCTCCTCCCCTCTTATTTTCCTTTCTCATTTATGTCCGGGCTCCTACCTCTTAAATTATGGTTTCCTGGGGGGCTGGATCTTAAAACATAGCTGCCTCTTCCCATAGTGGGCAATTCACTATTTAGCAGCCGAGGTCTCTGTCCTAAGTGCCTTTTGCTTGGTGGTAATTGGTTCCTCCTTCTCTCCCATCCCTTTCTCCCCATAAGGCTTTCTGTTCTGGTGTCCTTGTCCCACTCTGTCCCTTAACTTCTCTGGCTCTGCACTTCAGGGCTTTGAGGAGTTGGTAATTCTGAGTTAAGGCCCCCTTTTACTCCTCAAAGGTTAGGGCCAATCTGATTGTCATGACTGCTATGAAGCCTGGAGCCAGGTTCTTTATGGTAACGTATGGGAGGAGAAGGAGTGGGTTTTGCTATAAGTCTGTCATACCCTTGGGTCTGTTAATGAATCTTGACTGCTGGTAGCATGATGGGGGGAGTAGTGAGCTCAGGGTCAGTAAGCATTAGTTTAGGGTTTTGGGATTTTTTAACCTTCTTTTGGATTTTTGGGTGTCCCAGATCATGGAGACAGCTTGAAATTGCTTTTTCTTTGATGCATGATTTCTGTTTTGGAGATGTTTTGATTGGTCATAGAGATCAGAGAAATCCCCAGAGACACGGGAAAGCTTAAATTTGAATAAAAGTTGTTTTGTTTGTTCTTTATGGAAATTTGTCTATACTTGATGATGAAGATGGTGAATTATTCTTTGTGAGGTCTTGTCAAAGGTCAGATAGCTAGTGACAAGACCTGGATTATCCAACATTGCCAATGGAGATAACATCTCCCAAACCATGCTGTAAGTAATGGCAGCAAAGTAACCAGTGGTCTTAGCACTTGTGGATGATATATCAGTTATGGGAATTGAAGTCTTTGAAGCCAAATTGAGATTGCTAGGCAAAGGATAAAAGGTCTGATCTTTCAGCAAAGATCTTAAATCATGTTGTTTCCATAAATAAGACCTTGATAGGCTACCAGCTGAGGTCCAGTTAGGAAAAAGGAGGTCTTTTGAAGCTTGAAAGGAATGCCTTTAGAACAATAAAATGAAATAATTAAAAAATCTTATTTATTAATTGATTTTTCCTGATTACATGTAAAAACAATTGTAACATTCTTTTGTTTTTCAAATTTTGAGTTCCCAATTCTGTCCCTCCCTACCTTCCTTCCCACTGAGAAGACACACAATTTGACATAGGATATACGTTTAGGCATGCAAAAACACATTTCCATCTAAGTCATTCTGTGAAAGAAAATGCAGACCAAAAAACACCAAGAAAAATAAAGAAAAAGTAATTTTGATCTGCATTCAGGTTCTACCAGTTCTTTCTTAAGTCCTTCACAATTGTCTTGAATCATTGTATTTCTGAGAAAGTGATCATCATACGATATTGCTATTATTGTGTGCAATGTTCTGCTCATTTCACTTTGAATTAGTTCATTTAAGCCTTTACAGGTTTTTCTGAGAGCATTTCTTAAAGCACAATAGGATTCCATTGCAATCGTATATGATAACTTATTCAGTTATTCCCCAATTGATGGACATCCCCTGAATTTCCAATTCTTTACCATCACAAAAAGAGCTGCTGTAAATATTTTTGTACGTGTAGGCCATTTTCCTTTTTGCTTTTTTACTAATCCTCTTTGGGATAAAGACATAGTAGTTGTATTACTTGGCCAAAGGGTATGATTTTATAATCATATAATGATCTAATCAATTAAGGTATGATTTTATAATCATATAAGGATTTTATAATCCTTTGGGCATAGTTCCAAATTGCCCTCCAGAATGTGAATCAGTATACAACTTCACCAATAGTACATTAGTGTTTTAATTTTCTCACATCTTCTCCAACATTTATCATTTTCCTTTTCTGCCATATTAACCAATTGGATAGATGTGAGGTAATAGGCCAGTATTGTTGTAATATGCATTTCTCTCATCAGTAGTGATTTTGAGCATTTTTTCCATATGACTATAGATGACTTTGAGTACTTTGAAAACTGTCTGTTCATATCCTTGATCATTTATCAATCTAACATGGCTCTTATTTTAATCAATTTGACTCAGTCTCTCTCTCTCTCTCTCTCTCTCTCTCTCTCTCTCTCTCTCTCTCTCTCTCTCTCTCTGCAAGGCAAATGGGGTTAAGTGGCTTGCCCAAGGCCACACAGCTAGGTAACTATTAAGTGTCTGAGGTCGGATTTGAACTCAGGTACTCCTGACTCCAGGGCCAGTGCTCTATCTACTGTGCCACCTAGCCGCCCTCCCTCTCTCTTTATCCTGTCCTTTCACAAGTGTTTTGCTTCTGACTTTTTTTACCTCCCTCAACTACCCTCCCTTCTATCAACTCCCTCTTTCTTATATCCCCTTTGCTTCCTACTTCTGTTTTTGCAAGGCAATGGGGTTAAGTGACTTGCTTAAGGTCACACAACTAGGTAATTATTAAGTGTCTGAGGTCACATCTGAACTCAGGTTCCACTTTCTACTTTTTCTGTATGGTAAATTAGATTTCTACACCCACACGAATATAATTCCTTCTTTGAAACAATTCTGATGAGAGTAAGTTTCGTGTGCTCCCCTCCCTGCTCCTCCCATTTCCCCATCCACTGTAAAATCTCTTTCTTTTTTTCAGGGGAATTCTTTTTTATTTAGTATTTTATTTTTCCAGTTACATGTAAAAACAATTATTTTTTAAAATGCTGAATTTAAAATTCTCTCCTTTCCTCCCTCCCCACTGCCTCATCATTGAGAAAGCAACAAAATGATATAGGTTATAAATGTATAACCATATAAAACATTTCCATAATAGTCATGTTATGAAAGAAAACATAGACCCCCCCCCCCAAAAGAGAGCTCAAGAAAATAAAAAAAGTAAAAAAATTATGCTTCAATCTGTATTTGGAATGAATGTTATTCTTAATATTAAATCCTTCAGAATTGTCTTGAGTCATTGTATTGCTGAGAAAAAAGTTGTCATTCACAGCTGATAATCCACTAGTATTTCTGTAACTATGAACACAGTTTATTTCACTTTACATTAGCTTACATAAGTCTTTCCAGGTTTTTCTGAAACCATCCTGCTCATCATTTCCTATATAGCTATCATTAACCACACATCACAATTTGTTCAGCCATTCTGCAGCTGATGGGCATCCTCTCATATTCTAATTCATTGCCACCAGAAAAGAGTTACCACAAATATCCTTATGCATATAGGTCTTTTTCCTTTTTGTAGTCAGCTCTTTTGGGTTAGAGACCTAGTAGTGGCATTGCTAGGTCCTTTGAGCATAGTTCCAAATTGTTCTACAGAATGGTTGAGTCAGTTCACAACTCCACCAACAGTACATTAATGTTTCATTTTTCCCACATCTTGTCATTTTCCTTTTCTGTACCATTAGCCAGTCTAATAGGTAATGCCTCAGAATTGTTTTAATTTTCATTTCTCCAATCAATGAAGAATTACAATTATGTGGTTATAGATAGCATCGAAAACCATTCAGATCCTTTTTCAATTGGGAAATGATTTAATTTTACAAATTTGAAACAGTTCTCTATATGTTTGAGAAATGAGGCCTTTATCAGAGAAACTTGGTTCAAAATTTTTTTCATAGTTTCTATTACTAATTTATTTCCCTCCATCTTATTCTGCCCACCTTGTTTATTCTATACTTTTTCTCCTTTCGTCCTGTCCCTCCCCAAAAGTGACCACCCCTCCCTCAATCTGCTGTTTCTTCCTACTCCCTCCCCTTATCCCTTTCCCCTCCTACTTTCCTGGAGAGTAAGATAGATCTCTATACGTAATTGATTTTGTATGTTATTCTTGCTTTGAGCCAATTCTGATAAGAGTAAAGTTCTCTCATTCCTCCTTAATGCCTCCCTCTTTCCCACCATTGTAAAAGCTTTTTCTTACCTCTTTTTGCGTGAGATAATTTACCCCATTCTACCTCTGCTTTTCTCCTCATAGAGCATTCTTTTGCTCATTACTTAATTTTATTTTTTAGATAAGAATACCATCACATTCAACTCATACCTCTGCTTTCTATGTCTACTCTTTCTAACTGCCTTAATAATGAGAAAATTTTAGGAGTTATAAATATAATTTTCCCATTCAGGAATGCAAACAATTTAACTTTATCAAAACCCTTATGATTTATTTTTACTTTTTACTTTTTATGCTTCTTTTGCATTGTATATTTGAAAGTCTTTTTTTTTTTATTCAGCTCTGGTCTTTTCATCAAGAATGCTTCAAAGTTCTCTGTTTCATTGAATATCTATTTTTCCTCCTGAAGGATTATATTCTGTTTTGCTGGGTAGGTGATTGTAGTTTGTAATTCTTGCTCTTTTAACCTTTAGAATATTACATTCCAAGTCCTCTGATCCTTTAATGTAGAAGCTGCTAAGTTTTGTGTTATCCTGACTTGTTTCCTTTCTGACTGGTTACATTATTTTTCTCCTTGATCTGGGAAGTCTAGAATTTGGTTGTAATATTTCTGGGAATTTTTGGTTTGGGGATCTCGTTTCGGAAGTGATCAGCAGATTCTTTCAATTTCTATTTTACCCTCCTATTCAGGACTATCAGGTCAGTTTTCCTAGATACTTTCTTGAGACATGATGTCTAATCTCTGTCTCTGTCTCTGTCTCTGTCTCTGTCTCTGTCTCTGTCTCCGTCTCTCTTCTTTCTTTTTTTGATAATGACTTTCAAGTAGTACAATAATTCTTATTTTATTTCTCCTCTATCTGTTTTCAAGGTCAATTGTTTTTCCAATAAGATATTTCATATTTTCTTCTATTTTTTCATTTTAAATTTGGTTTGTTTCTTGATGTCTTATAAGGTCATTGACTTCCACTTGCCCATTCTAACATTTTTTTTTGGAACTGAAAATTTATTCAGGAAAATTTCTTAGAAAATTTTTTGTAATATTTTTCATAAAATTACAGTTTTATATGTGTATACATATATATATATATATATATCTGTATATACTCCATAGAAAATTATGCAAACCCTTCAAGTTGAAGATAGAAGAAATTTTCAGCGATATGTGCTTAATATAAAAATGGAATTATAATTTTCCTCAAACTTCTCCAGGTACCACTTTGTGATGTTGTTTTGCTCTGGACCCTAAAATGCAAGTTGTAAATATTGCAAATGCAATGCCTTCAAAGCACCAGCTGGCAAGAGCCTAACCATACCATTCCATCACTTCTCCAGAGAAATTGGCTGCAGAAACATATTCCAACAAGTCTCCCCTTGGTATTTTGTACCCAGTTTCCCCTGGTTTTCTCAAGTTTCTTAGTATATTATCAGAATAGATATTTATTAACATCCTTATTAGCCACATGGCACAACCTGTGATAAAACGGGGATCTTTGATCCAGTTATCAGAATATACTGCATAGTTACTCAAGTATTGGCTTTGTAAGTGTCCATTAAGGATACAGATCATGACTGCTATTAAGGTTATGAGTATTGGTACTGGTTTTCCCCCCATGAATCAGAAAGGGAAAAATTAATGACCTCTGCAAGTAGTGGATGATGAAGGTAACCAGTAGAGGTGATTGGGCCAGTGGTTGAGGTGCTGGGCGGGGGTGCAGGTGACCACGTAGAGTGGCACCAGCAGGCATGGCAGCTCCTGTGGGAACCACGACAGCCTCCTGGGCAGGGTCAGGCCGAAGGCGACCTAGGCCTGGCCGCCATAGGGTGAGCCCACGGCCGACTGCAGGATCCCAGACACCAGCACCAGGACCATTAAAAGCAAGATGAGTGCTTCCAGGCCACCTGGTTCTGCAGCCAGTGTCATGGACGAGAGCAACATGAGACCGGGCAAGCACTCCCATTCTAACTTTTAATGAATTATTTTCTTCAGTGAGCTTTTGAACCAATTCTACTTTTTAAAGAGTTCTTTTCATTGGGTTTTTGTGCCTCTTTTACAATTCGGCCTACATTTTTTTAATATTTTTTGTGCTTCCTTTCCCAAGCTGGTGATTCTTTTTTTTATGATTTTCTTTCATCACTCTCACTTCTCTTCCCAATTTTTCCTCTACCTCTTTTACTTGGTTTTTAAAATCCTTTTTGAGTTCTTCCAAGGGCTGAGACAAAATCATATTTTTTGAGGCTTTAGATGCATGAATCTTGACTTTGTTATCTTTTTTCAGTGTGTGCTTTGTTCTTCCTTGTTACCATAGTAGCTATTTTTGTGCTTTAGCATTTTTTCTAATTATTTACATGGAAAGTTAGTTTTCATCATTTATTTTTGTACGATTTTAAGTTCCGAAATTTTCTTTCTCCATCCTTCCTCCCTTTCCCCCTCCCTAAAGACAGCAAGCAATCTAATATACGTTATCCATGTACAATCATATTGAACATATTTCCATATTAGTGGAAGAAGAATCAGAACAAAGGGAGAAAACCTCCAGAACAAAAGACAGAAAATAACAAAGTGAAACCAGTATGCTTTGATTTGCTACATCGTTCTTTTCTGAATGTGGATAGTTTTTTTCCCATTGTGAGACTTTTGAAATTGTATTGGATCATTTGTATCACAGAGAAGGCGTAAGTCTATCATAGCTGATCAACAATGTTATTGTGTACAATGTTCTCCTGGTATAGTAATTTTCTATTGTTAGAATTTTTTCTGTTGTTTCCCATTTTCAGCCTATTTCTTAACCTTTAACTCTATGCTACAATGGGACTCTGTTTCCCAAGTGAAGGGGACATTGTCCCAAGTTTCAGGCTTTTGTGCAGCTGTTTTCAGAGGTAATACTGGGGACCTGTATATTTTTGGCTCTTCTGTTCTAAGGAGAGGTATGTTTCCTACTCTCTTCTAGTTTGCACTTGTTTATGAGCAACCATAAGAATTCTTTTCAACCCTGGAATTTCGACCAGGGTCCCTGTTCTCCTGTGGCCACAATCTCTGCTTTGTTAGTGTTCCTCCTTACCCTGAGAGTAGGACCTAGGACTGTAAACAAGATCCAAGTATAGGTAATACAACAAAGTCCTTCATCTGATGCTAGAAAAAGGACTCCTATAAATATCCTTCTGATCTGTTGTCCGTCTCCCTTATCTGTGGGTTGAGAGATCTGGAAAACCTCACTGCTGCCCTTGAGTCAGTCACTCTGAGATCTCGTATTAGTTTGCTGGCACCCAATCTGCAACTGGATTGAGCTCCTTTCTCACCCTTGTGCAACAAACCTTTCCTGTTGACCTTCTAAGCTTTCTTGGGTTGGAAAATTATTTCATTCCTTTTGTGGGTTTTGTCACTCTAGAATTTGTTTAAAGTCTTTGGAGGGATTTGGGGGAGAGCCACATCATCATGGCTTTGCGTGTCAAAATGAAATACTTTTTTTTTTTTTTTTACCTAGCAAGTAGAATATGGATTTACCCTAAGCAGTTGTGGCAGTAGAGAATACAAATGGGTTCAAGATTCACTCATCAATGAGAGCTGGTCTTTGGTTTTTAGGCAGAAGACATAGCTCTAGCTTTTTTATATCATCAAAGGACAAGGTACTCTCATTTTCAAAGAGAAAGTCAATTTTTTTATTATTGTAAAAAGGAAAGTAAATCCCCCCACCCCAATTTTTATAAAGGAAGAGAGTTTTCAATGAATGGAGGAGGGCACAAACTCACCACTTGTATCATATCATAATATTGCCTCAAGAGAATCTACAACTACAGAGGAGCCAGTTGAAGAATAAAGTTAATTTTCAAAGGTTAGAGAAAAAGATTTCCAAATGTCAGATCTACTCTACAAAATTTATCACCCTTGGCATTATCTTTTTAAATGGATATGGGCTTTGAGAGGAAGCCTTGGGCATCTGAAATGGAGCCAATTAGCACCTCTGACAGAGCATCCACAGGCAAAATGCTGTCACTTCCCACTGACTTAAGGGTGCAGAACTCAAGTTGGGATGAGAAGTGTCAACCTTAGATATCAATTTCTCAACTACTGGCATGTTTATTTTTGACTTAAAAGGCATCTCTATTCTAATAGATTGTAGATTTTTAATTGTGAAACCCACACCTTCAACTTCACCCAGTTCCCTTTCATTTTTTTTGAATGTTATTTTAAAATGTCAAAGGCAGAACTCTCCTTTACTTGTTTAATAAATATAAGATTTTTCTACTTTTGAAGCTATTGTATAAGGCAGATAGAATGGAAATAGGTAGACTAACTTTACAGTTTATTTTTGATTTGAGTTTTTGCAGAGTTTTAATTTCATTTCATTTAATTTATTTTTTAAAAAATAGTCAGCCTTTTTATTTTTTACAATTTATTTTCTTTATTATTATTTTTTTAATTCATAATTTATTTATTTTTTAACATTTAAAGATTTGAGTTCAAATTCTCTTCCTTTCTTCTACACACTGAAAAGGCAAGCAATATATCAATTATATATATGAAATCATGTAAAACATTTCCATATTATTTATATTGCAAAAAAAGTAAGAAAAAATAAGAAAATTCTACTTCAATTTTCATTTTATTTCTAAATATTTGAAACCTAGACTCTGGGAACACTCTTTCTCCTCTCTGGTTCTTCCACTTTGCCTCTCTCTAGTTTTTCTAGTAGCTGAAGAAGGTAAAGTTCAGATCTTTTGTTTCCCAATGTCATGGTTTTGTTCCCTTGGTATTCTTCCATCTCCAGAGGCCACATTTCTCCAGAACACTCTGACTTGAGATAAATGAAGTCTCCGGAATAAAATATAGGTTCTTTTATTTAAGCCCTTAAAATTCTTAAACTGGTTCTAATCAATCTTTTCCAACTGATTTCACAACATTCCATCTCCCATTAGATTCTGTTCAAGTCCCAATCCCTGAGATTCTTTTGTCCATGTTCATTGTTAGTAAAAGGTACTTTGAGCCCTCTCTTGTTGCCCCACATCCCACTCCAAACTCAGAAAGCTTTCTCTTCTTACATCTGCCTCTTAAAATCCCCAGCTTTTAGACTCCACTCCAATCCTGCCATGAGGCATGAGAACTTTCCTCATCTTCCCAGTGTTCTCCAACTTTGCCAATTATGTATGCATTTTGTAGTTCCTTCTGTCTACATATTGTGTCTCATAGTAGAATGCGAGGAGGGTCTGTTTTCATTTTTGTCTTTGTGGCCCCAGATCCTGGTTCAGAGAAGGGGTTTAGAAAATGCTTCTTTTATTGTTTTGAATTGCTAAGAGAGACAAGTCCCTTCAGAGATCCTTTCTTGCTCATGGCTCCAGTAGGAAGTTTTGTTTGCTAAGTTCAGGCTCAGTAATACCACAGGGCTGTAATGAAGATGTCAGTACCTTTCAGCCACCCTGTACTTACTAGTGGGCTGGCATAGCTGTCAGTTTGCTTGGGAGGTGACAATGGGCCACTGGCTGTGAGAATTGCACTATTACCTTATAATTTATTTCTTCTTTTTTGAGACTATCTTGGTAGTGCTTCTCCCTGTAGTACCTGGTTTTTTTGACAGGTGTGCTATTTTAGCAAGAGAGAACAAAACAGAGAAAAAGGGGTAAAATATCCTCCACTCCCTTGCTGTCAGGCCTTCTGTGGTCTCTGTGCATCTGTGGATGATTGTACTCCATGCTGTTAGGGAGACTGGGTATTGTTTCTATCTTATTCTTGGGGATCCGCCTTATTGGGAGACTTAGACCTTTGTGAAGTGATAATGAAGGGTCTCCCCCCAAATATCTCCTTTCTTGATGTCAGAAACTCTGCCAAAAGCAGTTTGTTTCTTCTAGTCAAGCATTTTCTTCTCCTTAAGCAATGTTAATTGCCAAATATTTGTGATATAGGAGTTAAAAGTTCTGAGTTCAATTTCTATTTCCTTGGCTTGCTACCTGTGTGACATTGAGTGATTCATTTCAAATCCCTGGACCTTAGTTTCCTCTTTCATAAAATGAGGGGATTGAACATGGCTTCTGAGGTCCCTTCCCAGGTCTAGATAGAGTATCCTATGTATGACCTTGAACAAGTCCCTTCCCTTGCCTGGGCCACAGTTTCCTCCTCTGTAAAATGACAGAGTTGGACTATAGGGCCTTAGTCCTCTCCAGCTTTAGATGATATAATCTTTTATGATTTTGGGCAAGTTATTTCATCTCTCTAACATTTTAGTGTGAATTATATTTTATCTGGTGGCATTTCCTTGAGTAGAGAATTAGACTACATGAAAGTGTGTGTTTTGGGGGGGGGTCTTGGAGAATTGGGGCTGGGGGAGGGAAGGGAAGACTTGAGAGGAAGTAAGGTAAGCAAGAGAAGAGATACCCATAAGAAACTTTGTTCAGCCCACAATTTTGCCCAGATTAGTCACTGGATGTCCTTCTGTAATGCTGTTTTTATTCTTGGTTTTAGAAATGATTGTATGAGGAAATGTGTGTCTGGTTACTTGAGATAGGCAGTTCTATGGATTAATGGTGAAGCTGAGAATTCTGCAGTCAAGAAAAAAGATGAGAGGGGGTATCGATACTCGTTGCTACATAAATCTCTCATAATGTTGTCCTTAGGTGGAGTGGGTGAAAAGCAGAGATCTGGCTTTGGTCTTAGGCAGCAGAAGACATCAGTGGAAGTGGCCCCAATTTTAAAGCCCTCATGTTACTTGGTTCTTGATTTGAGGTTCCCTTCCTTCTGAACTGATTGTGCCAATAAGCCTTTGTTACCTGCTGCCTGGATAAGTCTACTAGGTAATTGCATAGTAATGAGCAGAAGGCCAGAAGAGAAGAAGCATACCTGGCCTCTGCATTTTTCTTTTCATCATTTAAACTTGTTAAATAGAATGTGAAGGTGTTCGCATTGGACTAGTCAAATTCTGACATTTAAAGACAAAGTTCTAACTGGTTTCCCTCACAACTGCTGAGAATTCTTAGAAAAGCCATTGAAAGAATATGGGGTTTGAGAATGGAAGCTACTTCTTATTTCAAAGAAGTCAATTAAAGTGTTGAAAAGGAACACTGGCTGAACATCCTTTGAGGTTCCTCTCATAGCTCTCTTTCAGAATTTACAAGGCATCTCCCAAAGAAGCCACAAACAAAGGAAGAGAGTAGCAAAGAAATAACTGTTCACGAGTCTCCAGTAGTGGTTCTACATCCAAGGACCGAATGGCGAGCCTTGAGAGTTCCTGGTACATTCCGAATAACTCTTAGATGCTCAACCTTTCGATCTTGTCACTCTCCAAGAAGTCCAACCAGAAGTTGCTCTGGAAGCTAAGAATTCTGTGCTCTCTCCCATGTTCCCTTCTCTCTCTTCTGTATACAGCTGTGGACATGGTGTCCCCAGTAGAACGTATGAAGGCAAGCACAGTTTACCTTCGTCTTTGTGCCTACTGTGCTCCTTCGTTCTGCTCCTCCACTGACTCGCATCTTAGTCATTTCGATGCCAAGCCACTTTTTCGAGTCTGGCTGCGAGGGAGGCACTGAAGTGCTTTGGCTACCCGGTTGGGGTTCGACATAGCACCCCCTGCCAGTCGGTGTGCCACTCACGTCCTGGGTCTGGGCCGTATCTAGTTCCCTTTGCGACACTTGACTCCCCCCCCCCCCCCGAGGACTCCCCCAACTTTCGGGTGGGCTGGGCTGAATCGGTGCCACCCGCTGTGCCCTTGGCCCCGCCCCTGGCCCCTGCCGCCCTCCCTCCCCCCAGGTGAGGTGAGCTGGGTAAGGTACGAACTTGCTGAGTAGCAAAGTGTGAAGAGAAGGCTTCAAGGCAAGTCGACAACATCCTGTTGATCCGGCCCCAGGCTGCTGCGCTGCGCACAGACCGGCGACAGGGGCCCCCCGGGCCCCGCGCGGCACCCGGTGCGCCCCCCAGCTGCCTCAGCTTGGCTCCTCCGGCCATGGAGTCGGTGAGCGTGTACCACGGCAACATCAGCCGCGAGACTGGCGAGAGGCTGCTGCTGGCCACCGGCCTGGACGGCAGCTACCTGCTGAGGGACAGTGAGAGTCTGCCGGGCGTCTACTGCCTCTGCGTGCTGTGAGTAACGGAGGGCGCGGGCAGCGGGGAGCGGGGGGCCCCGCGGGCGGCCCCGGTCCCAGGAGAGCCCGCTGACGGTGCGCTGGGGGCCCCCGACGGCCCGCCTCCGCTTCGGAACTGAGCCTGGCCCTGGGTGGGGGGCCTTCCTTGCCCCAAGCCAGTCACTCGTGTCCTCCCGTGTCCTCCCCTCGGCGCTGCTTGAGGAGAATTATCACTGCTGTTTCTCTCAAGTAAATAGAGTGATGTCAGAGTCTTGGGTGCCAGGTCCCTCAGGTCAAATAAGACAAAGGAGCCTTCTAGAGAGCTGAGCTTTATAGCTGAAAAAAGAGAGAGAAACAGCCAGAGTCTGAGGAAACTCGTTTGGAGCAGCTGACTTCTCCCAGATTTGGGACTGTTGGCAGCACTAACTCTCCAAGGGAGATCACCCCAGCAGGGCTTGTCACCAGACAGTAGCTGCTGCTTCTTTTCTGGGGGCACATTTTTTTAGCCATTATTGTTGATTTTTTTCCCCAATTACATGTCGAATGTTTTTAAGCATTCATTTTTGTTAAATTTTCTCCATCCCTTCCTACCTCCCCTCCCTAAGACAGAAAAGAATCTGATCTACATAATGCATGATGTTAAACACATTTCCGTATTAATTATGCTGTGAAAGAAAATTCATAACAAAAGGGGAAACCAGGAGAAAGAAAAAAAGGAAAAACAAATGACAAAAGTAAGCTCTGATCTGCATTCAGACCTGCCTAGGGTTTTCTTTGGACAGGGATGGCATTTTACATAGAGTTGCCTTTGATCATTGTATTGCTGAGAACAGCTAAGTCTGTCATACTTCATCATCACACAGTGTTGCTAGAATGGTGTACAGTGTTCTGGTTCTGCTGGCTTCACTCAGTATCAGTTCATGTAAGTCTTTCCTTGTGTTTTTGAAGCCTTCCTGCTCATCAGTTCTTTTTTTTTTTTTGAATTTAAAGATTTTATTTATTTTGAGTTTCACAATATTTCCCCTAATCCTACTCCCCCCCCCCACAGAAGGCAATTTGCCAGTCTTTACATTATTTTCATGGTATACATTTGATCCAAATTGAATGTGATGAGAGAGAAATCATATCCTTAAGGTAGAAACATAAAGTAGAAGAGATCTACTGATCATTTCTTATATAACAATAATATTCCATTACATTCATGTATCACAACTTGTTCCTCAATTGATGGGCAGCCTCTCAGTTTCCAATTCTTTGCCATCACAAAAAGAGCTACTGTAAATATTTTTATATATGTGGGCCTTTCCCCCTTTTTATGATCTTTTTGGACTACAGATCTACTAGTGCTATTGCTGAATCAAAGGGTATGCATGGTTTTATAGCTTTTGGGGCCTGCTTCCAAAGAATTACGATATTTCTACTACTATTTGTGTTATTTTTGTACTTCTCTGCAGTTATTTTCTGTTCAGTTTCTATACTAGCAGAGTTTTTATTGAGTTTTACTTAGTACTGTTGCCAGCTAAGACAGTCTACTCCAACCACTTTCTTTTAAAGGGAATTTAGGTCACACAGGTAGTACATGGTAGAGGTGGGATTTGAACTCAGGTCTCTGACTTCAAAGTTTCTGGCTTTTCCCCTGGACTTATTGAATATCGCACAGCTGGTATCTGAAAAAGTACAGATACAAATTCAGGCTCTCCAGGTTGTATAGTGCACTGTTGAATCCCTCCATACTCTTTTGCATATCAATGGGGGTTGGGGGGGGAGATTCTGCTTCCTTGAGAAAATTGAACCATTCGTATTAATACTTCTTGCTGTACTTGATTTATCCCTGTACTACATCGAATGCTATGAGAATTGGAGATGGCTCTTATTCATCTTTTTCTATTCCAGAAGTTTTATCCCTTAAAAAAGAATCTTTATTTAATGACATTCTTTGGATAGGATCAAAACAGAACAAGTGCTGCTTAAGAGCAAATGTAATACCTAACAATAATAAAAGTAACATATTTATGTAGCAATTTATATAATTTATCTTATTGGATCCCCATAACAACCTCAATAGCTGGTGATAATTTGCTTTGTTACAACACCAGGAAGATTTTTCTAGCCAGCCATAAGCTCAGTAGGCAAAGCCAAGTGAGGATGCTTTATGGCTTGACAAATTTTAAAGTAGTGACAAGTGCTATGGAACAGATTCGGAATCACATCTATATACAAAAAAGTTTCAGGTTGTACAATTTAAGGTTTTCTTGAAGGATTTAGAGGTAGCTTTAATTTTGCCAGATTTTTGAAGGAAAAAAAATAGAGCAGGAGAGGAAGTAATATTTTGAATACAAGTTAGAGGTGAAAAGAAACAATAGGTTGGATTCATATAATTTAGAGGTATATAGGTTGTGACCTAATAAAGCAAAATGAAATGATAATGATAGCAGGGAAGATACATCTAGATTATCAGTGCTGAGGTATCAGTGAACAAAACTGGAAAAAATAGATAATGTTAAAAAATAAAATAATGATATTAATACTATTACCATTTTCTGCCTTTGGAGAAGATACCTTTGTCCATAGTGATCTATGATTGTGTTGTGTTTAGCTTCCATGCCATTCAGTTTTAATTGATCAAGCTTTAGTTCATAGTACTTTTGCAGGCTAAGGCAGTGCAAATATAATTTTGATTGCCAAATTGAAATTTGTAAAAAAATCTCTCAGAGTGGAATTTGTTATACACACACACACACACGTGTGTGTGTGTGTGTGTGTGTGTGTATATATATGTATATATATATATATATATGTATGTATATATATTAACCAAAGTAAGTCAAATCATTTCCCCTGATCACAAATTTTATAGATGGAATATAGGGATTTTTATAGAGGGGAGTATAGGGATTTTTTCCATCTGCCCTTATTTTAAAAATATAGAAGCTAGGCTCCATAGATTAAGTGACCAACCCTGGAAGAACGGGTAGGAGAACTGGAATTATTGCCCACAAAAAAAAAATCTTAATACAGCACAGTTTTAGAAACAACTTGTCTCTAACCCACTTTTGTAGCTTTATCATGTTAACTCAACTGTCTAGCTCTTTCCTTCCTTCACCTCTTGAAATCCCTGGCTTTCCTTCAAAACTCACTCCAAGTAGCACATTCTGCGTAGCAAAGGGTTATGAAACTTTATTTTTTGCATCATGTAACCCTTTGACAGTCTGGTGAAGGTTTTGGACCCCTTTCTCAGAGAAATTTTTAAATGCATAAAATAAAACACATAAGATTACAAGGAAAGAAATTATTTTGAAATAGTTATGAAAAGATTAAAAAAAGTTCAAAAGAGTCTTCCTTCCACAACCCCCTTGCAGTTATTTTCTATGTGTCTCATCTATGTTATCTCTCCCAATAGAATGTAAGTACCTTGAAGGCAGGGGCCATTTCTTTGATATCTTTGTATGGTCAGTACTTTGCACATTGCAAGATGCACAGAGATTGGACCTGATATTTCTGGGTTAGAGGGAACTCCAGAACTTTCTCCACAGTTGCCTCTTAGCCAGGTCCCCATGTGTCAGAGACAAGAGGAATCTAGTACTGTCTGGTTTCCAGAGCAGCCCAGGCTGTGTTGTTAACTTCCAGGTTCTACATGATCCCAAAGTACCTTCTAAATCAATCTGAGAAAAGACTGAATAGTGTTTATTTAGTGATGTCTTAATGTTCAATGTATTTTATCATATTCCAGTTTTGAACAATTGAAATTCATATATGGAATTATCAAAGGGATTTTGGAGATCTAGTCCAAATCCCTCATTTTTCAGATGAGAAAACCAAGGCTCAAGGAGGTTATGTGATTTGCTCAAGACTACACAGGTGGATGGCTCAGTCAGGAATCACAAGTTTGAGAGTGACCAGTTAACCAGAATACCATGCTCCCTTTCCATTTCAGATATCCAGTAATGTTTTAAGGAAGTAGACTCAAGGGAAAACTTACCCTGATCTTTTCTTAGTTTTTTTAGGTTGTTTTGCAAGGCAATTGGGTTAAGTGGCTTGCCCAAGGCCACACAACTAGGTAATTATTAAGTGTCTGAGGCACATTTGAACTCAGGTACCCTTGAATCCAGGGCCAGTGCTCTATCCACTGTACCACCTAGCCACCCCTCCCCTGATCTTTTTTTAAAAAAAATTTACATTTAGTGGTGATTGTAGGGTATGATATTTTTCCTGCAGGTTGAATTTTTTAAGTTTTTTTTAAAGTAGAAGCAAGAGAAAGATTTTGAGAAAGGTGCCGATGACTTTAGACAGAGGGACATGAAGGATGCAGGCTTGGTGCTAGGATGAGATGTAAAGAACAAGATTTTGATGGTAAGGCTAATTTAAGAAAATCACAGAGAAAAAACATCACCAGAAATGATAGGAAAATAAACCTAAGATATAAAAGGAGTCTGAGCTGGGAGAAGGGGAGAATAGACATGGCAATGTATGGTGAGGCAGCCAATGAGATTTTTCCCATCTTTCATACTTGCATCTGTTGCCTTGGTTGGTTCTGAACTCTATAGTATAATGCACAGTATCTGGATTAGAAATTGAGTAGTCTTGTGTTTTGCTCCTAGCTCTCTTTGGGCTCCTTACCCTAAATCTGAGGCAGTTGAGTGGTGTAGTGGATAGTGTTCTAGACCTGGACCTAGAGTTCTAAATTGGTCTCCAACATTTCCCAATTTTGTCACTCTGGTCTCATTTAACTTTTGTTTGCCTCAGTTTCCTCAGTTGTAAGATCAGAATTATAATAGTACCTACCTCCAATTTGTAAAAAATAAAACAAAATATTTGTAAAGTATTTGACACTTAGTTTGTGCTTAATCAAGTTAAATCTCCCTAGGCTTAAAATGTGAAATGAAGACAATTACCTGTGTTCCATGGAGTATAACTGACATTGCAGGTACAAATCATCAGCAATTAAATTCAACATTTAAATTCAAGGCATTGTGCTAAAGAGATAAGTCATAATTCTCTAGAAAAAGCAGCTCAGTTACCGAGTTGATAAAGCTAGATTCTCATGTTTTTTAGATAGATGTCTTTTGGAGTACGTGAAGAGCTGACCACAACTTTGACATAGACTGACAGATTCTGGACAATCTTCCAAGGAAGGGGTGGGAACTGACCGGCTGGTGAAATCATTTGGTCTGGCGCTGCCAAGGAAGAACTCAAAATTCAATAAATCTAGGAGGTTTTGAGGGGTGAATTAATTAAATGTGTAACCAAATACAACAGGCTAATTTTTAAGTTGATAATTTTGCATGACCTGCAAATGACATTATAAATAGCCAGATGACTCTTGGCAGAAAAAAAGATTCCCCATCTCTTCTCTAAGGCAATAAATGGCAGAGAACGTGCTGACCTGCATTGTTTGTTCACTAGGGAGTTCCCTATACTGGTGAGTCCAATGGTCCAGTCTTTATCCTTGTCTTTAATAATAATAGCTAAGGTTTATATGGCACTTGAAGGTTTTGACCTATATTATGGGGAAAAATACCCTAACATTGACCTTGTCCTAAAGGACATGAGTTAACAAATTGATGCCTGTGGGGTGTTGGGAAAATGAGAGAGATACATGAACAGCCACTTTCTAACTTGTAATATAGTTAAATTCAGAGCAGAAGTCAAACAGTGGTATAGGAAATTCAGGGGAAGGGAGGAATCCTTTTTAGCTGTGGAAACTGGTAAAAGTATTTGTGAGAAATTGGCACCTGAGCTGAATCTTAGAAAAGAATTTGAATTGACAATTGCGATGGTAGTCTAAGGAGGCATATGGTTGGACCATCTAGTACCTCAGTTTCTATGGAGTACAGAGTGCTTGAAGAAAAATACCATGCAATAAGACTGGAAAGGAGGTTTGAAGCTGGATTGTGTAAGGCATTGACATTTTTCTTTTCTTGTATAGGTAGAAGGGAACCACTGAAGGTTTTTGAATAGAAGATGCCAATATTAAGAAACTTAGACAGTGGTGTGAAGTTTGGAGACTGCAAATAAGAAGACTAGTTAGTCTATTATAGTAGTCTGAAATGGAGGGTGATCCCCCTCCTTGGCATCAAACGACACTATGGGTTAAGAGGACAGATCAAATAAGAAAAAGGGAAAGAAATTGCAGAAGAAATAATCCTAGCTCACATTTATGACATTGTAAAGTTTTTTTTATAATTTTTTTCTACTTTTTGTTTTTACTTTACAGTCATTTCTAGAAATACTCTTCTATTTCCTCAAGTCATCATAATTGAACCTTCCCTTGTAACTAAGAAACACATCTGGGTAAAGATTCTCAATATAGCCTTAGTTGCCCTCTTAATCCCTGCTAAGAGGAGATGAAAGTTCATTGACATAGCTTATCTCATTTGATCCTCACAACATCCCTTTCAGATAGATGCTATGATTATCTATGTTATACAGATGAAGAAACTAAGATTCAGATTTTAAGTGATTTGCCTAACAGCTTTTGAAAACTATCAACTTTGGTGCTACACTTAGTAAAACATTGGTTTAATAATCAAGGAACTATCACTTTAACCCTCCTGCTTTCATCTGGATGTGTCTTGGGGACTTCAAACCTTGCAGGTGCCCTTTGGTTGGAAATATTTGTTTAGACTTGCTGGGTTCCAGTAGCATGAGGTACTAAAATGTGTATATCTAAATTTCATAAATTTAGTTATATTCTAAATGGACTAAAGGATTATTTGCTTACTTATAAAATGAAGAAAATTCCCCTCTCAACTTTTTACCTAAATATTAATTCTCATGTATAATTTTTCCCATGTCAAGTATCTGTGCTTTTGGCAGTTTGGGACCTCCTTCTAGCAAGTACAACATCTGTAATTTAGTAGATAATCTAAGAAAGTTATCTGAGGTACAGAGTGCTTAAGTGATTTGCTCATAGTAGTGATGGTGATGTATGTCCTTTGTTCTCGAAGAAGACCATAGCATCAGGGAGGTGATGCTGTGACATGCATGTGAATTGGAGTGAGGGGAGGCTGTACTAAGTCACCAGCCTCACTTTCTCCACTGAATCCAGTGACCAGATACAAATTGTTTGTTTTTTATAGTACTTTTTCTTGACTCCAGAGTCAGTGCTCTATCCACTGAGCCACCTAGCCGCCCACTAGATATAACTTGTGATGACAGGAGATGGCCCTGGATTGAGGCAGTCAGGGTTAAATAACTTGCCCAAGGTCACACAGCTAGTTCATGTCTGAGGTCAAATTTGAACTCAGGTCCTCCTGACTTCAAGGCTGGTGCTCTGCCCACTGCACCACCTAGTCGCCCTTAGTAGTGCAGCTAATGTCAAAGTAGGGATTTGAATCTAGGTCTAAGTTCAGCAACAATTTTCATGCAAGGAACGTTTATTCTTACTCTATCACTTTTTCATATTGCTAATGCTGAGCACCACTCACTCTTAGCTGGTTTTTAAGGAATATTTTTCCCATTTCTGTCCAGTAAGGGTCATCTTTTTAAATATTTGGTGAGGGTTATTTATCTGATGGGAGATAAGACATTAGTGTTATTTCTCAAAGACTACATTTCAGGATAACTTTAGGAAAAATTAAAGCTTTCTGCTAATTCTCTGTTAAAAGGGATGACTACCCTAGAATCATAGATTTAAAGCTGGAATAGATCCTAGAGGCTATCCAGTTGAACCCGTCTCATGTCACAGATGCAGAAACTGAGATGTATCTATAAAGTGCTGGCTATTCAGATAATTTAACTTGGGACTATATTATAATCCAATGCATCTTGGAGGGGAGCAGCCTTGTGATGGCTCAGAAATCTGACACCATGAATGCTTGGGAAGAAAAAAATGTAAGTTTTATTAAAGATTTCTTCAATAGCTATCTTCCAGAATGTGTGTATATACAGGCAACTTGCAAGAGACTTCAAAATTCTTCCTAAGTTGCCCCAGTTTTTATTGCCTTGATCAAACAATTGTGACTTCTTTTCTTGACCAAACATTGTTCTCAATTGACATAAAATTGATGCAGGTCCTTTTTCTTATCCTGAAGAAATTGTGTTTTTGAGAATGTCCAGAGGACATTCAGAGAACTACAGTAGTTTATCAGCAATCTTACAATCATGTAGAAAAATTTAACCCTTCTCAGAAAACTGAGAAGTTTAAAATCTTTTATTTAGATTTATAATGTATTTGTGTGTGATGGGAGCTATTTTTATATTTCTAGCTTGCCTTTTTAACTTAGGCTATAATATTAAAATCACATCCTTTTTAATTTAATTTTTATTTTTCAATTATATGTAAACCCCAAATTTTAACATTTTGTTTTCAAAATTTTGAGTTTCAAATTTTCTCCCTCCCTCACTTCCCTCTTACCTTGAGAAGGCAAGTGATTTGATATAGACTATATATGTGTAGTCATGCAAAATATTTCCATATTAATACCTTTCAAAAATAAGATTTGATATGAATTCAGATTCCATCCGTTCTTTCTCTGGAGGTGGAAAGCATTTTTCATCATAAGCCCTTCAGAATTGTTGGATCACTGCATTGGTTCTCCTTTCTGCTCACTTTATATCAGTTCATGGAAGTCTTTCTATGTTTTTCTGAAATCATCCTACTTGTCATTTCTTTTTTTTTTTTTGTTTGTGTGTTTTGTTTTTTAGGTTTTTGCGAGGCAAATGGGGTTGAGTGACTTGCCCAAGGCCACACAGCTAGGTCATTAAGTGTCTGAGACCGGATTTGAACCCAGGTACTCCTGACTCCAAGGCCAGTGCTTTATCCACTGCACCACCTAGCCGCCCTGCTACTTGGCATTTCTTACAGTACTCGTTCAGCCATTCCCTAAGTACCAGGCACCCCCTCTATTTTGAATACTTTGCCACCATAAAAAGAGCTACTATTTGAAAACTAGGTCCTTTTCTTTTTCCTTTTGTCTCTTTGGATTTACAGATCTAGGAGTTATGTCTGGGTCAAAAGGCATGTCTAGGGTTTATAACCCTTTGGGCATAGTTCCAAATTACTCTCCAAAATGGTTGGAGTAGTTCACACACCCACCAAAAGTGTTTTAGTGTCTCAATTTTTGCATATCTCCTCTAATATTTTTCCTTTTCCTTTTCTGCCATGCTAGCCAATCTGATAGGTGTGAGGTGGTACCTCAGAGTTATTTTAATTTGTGTTTCTCCAATCAGTAGTAATTTAAAACTCCCCCCTCCCACCCCTATTACTAAAATATCTGTGACTTCTTCTTTTAATCACTTAACAACTGGGGAATGTCTCATATTCTTATAAATTTGATTCAGTTTTCTATATACTAGGGAAACTTGCTATAAAATCCCCCCCCCCCCTCCACTTTTCTGTTCTCTTTCTAGTCTTGGCTGCATTGGTTTTGTTTGTACAAAATATTTTTAATTAGATGTAATAAAAATTATCCCTTCATATCTCACAATGTTTTCTATCTCTTGTTTAGTCATTAGTCTTCCCTTAGTCATAGATCTGACAGGTAAAATTTTCCATGCTTCCCTAATTTACTTATATTACTTTTTAAAGTCTCAATTGTGACTCCATTTTGATATTATCTTGGTATACAAATGTGAGGTGGTGGTCTGTAACTAGTTTCTACCAGGCTGCTTTCCTAGCAATTTTTGTCAAATAGTAATTTCTTGTCCCACAGTCTTGTGTCTTTGGGTTTGTCAAACACTGGATTCTAATGGCCATTTGCTATGTTGCATTGTGCACCTAATCTGTTCCATTGATCCACCACTCTTTTTGTTAGCCAGAATTTACTGTTTTGTAATACAGTTTGAGATCTGGTTCTGCTAAACCACCTTCCTTCACATTTTTTTCCATTGTTTCTCATGATATTCTTAATTTTTCATTCTTCCAGATAAAGTTTGTTATGATTTTTTCCCTAGCTCTATAGATTAAGATTTTGGTAATTTGGGGGTGTGGCACTGAAGAAGTAAATTTGGGTATAATTGTAACTTTTATTATATTGGCTTGGCACACCCATGAACAATTCATATTTCCCTAGTTGTTTAAATCTGCCTTAATTTGTGTAAAAATGTAGTTTTCCAGTTTATGACTTTTATTAGGTCTATTTTTGCTTTTGCTTTGTCTAAAATTATGATTGCTACTCCTGTTTAACATTTACTGAATGCATAATAGATACTGCTTTAGCCCTTTATTTTTACTCTTTGTATATCTCACTGTTTCAAATGTGTTTCTTACGAACAACATATTACTGGATTCTGGGTTTTCATCTGTTATACTATTTGTTTTGGGTGAGTTTATTCCATTTAAATTTACAGTTATCATTACTGTGTATTTCCCTCTATCCTATTTTCCCTGTCTGTTTATTCTTCTATTCCCCTCTTTGTCTTTCTACCTTGTAATTCCTCAAAAGTCTTTTTTTTTAGTTTTTGTAAGGCAGTGGGGTTAAGTGGCTTGCCCAAGACCACAAGCTAGGTAATTATTAAGTGTCTGAGGCTGGATGTGAACTCAGGGCTGGTGTTCTATCCACTGTGCAACCTAGCCACCTCTCTTAAAAGTCTTTTCGCCACTACCTCCCTTAATCTACTCTCCCTTGTATCAGCTCCCCTCCCTTTCTCTTTTCCCCTTCCCCTCCTACTATTCTATAGGGTAAGAGAGATATCTTTAACAACTCCTTTTTGAGTAAATTCCAATGATTATGATGTTCAAGTTTTGATCTTCCTCCCCCATCCCAATATTCCAATATAATGGAGGCATTATAAAAACTCTTCTTTTTGTGCCTCTTTTATGTTACCTGATTTCCCCCATTTTCTTCTCCCTCCCCTTCTCTCAGTATCTCTTTCTTTTGTTCCCCTTAATTTTATCTTTTTTGAAGTTATCTAATATTTGTACTTTCTCTCTTTATATATACACACTTTTCTAACTACTTTAATAAATGATAGTTCTCAGGAGTTACAATTATCTTCTCATGTAGGAATGTAGACAGTTTGAATTTAACTGAATCTCATAGAATTCCTTTTTCATGTTTATTTACCCTTTTATGCTTCTCATGAGTCGTATATTCCAAAATAAAATTTTCTATTCAACTTTGTTCTTTTCATCAGGAATGCTTGAAAGTCTTCTATTTCATTAAATATTCATTTCCCTGAAGGATTATACTCAGTTTTGCTGGATAGGTCATTATTGGTTGTAATCCTAGTTCCTTTGCCTTTCTGAATATCATATTCCAAGTCCTCCAGTCTTTTAATGTGGAAGCTGCTAAATCTTGTGTGATTCCTACTGTGAGTTCACAATATTTGAATTATTTCTTTCCGTCTGCTTGCAATATTTTTTCCTTGCTCTGGAACTTAGCTACAATATTTCTGGGAGTTTTCATCTCTTTGGTAGAATCTTTCAATTTTTACTCTCTGGTTTTAGGATATCAGGGCAGTTTTCCTTGATAAATTTCCTTTCAATATGATTCTAGGCTCTTTTTTTATCATGGCTTTTAGATAGTCCAATGATTCTAAAATGTTCTCTCCTTAATTTTCCAGATCAGTTTCCAGTGAGATATTGCAATGAGATCTCTTTTTTCCGTTCTTTTTATTTTGTTTTATTATTCCTTGGTGTCTCATAAAGTCATTAGCTCCTACTTGCCAAATTCTAATTTTCAAGGAATTATTTTCTTCACTGAGATTTTTCTATCTCTTTTAACATCAGGTCAATTCTGTTTCTTGTGTTATTTTCTTCCTTGAATTTTTGTATATCTTTTTCTATTTGACCAATTCTGCTTTTTAAGGTATTCTCTTCAGTGATTTTTGTGCCATTTTTGTTGTCATTATTTAATCATTTCAGTCATGTCTTACTGTGGAGTTTCCTGGCAAAAATACTGGTATGGTTTGCCATTTTATTCTCCATCTCATTTTCTAGATGAGGAAGCTGAGAAAAACATGGTTAAGTTACTTGTTCAGGGTCACTCAGTTATTAAGTGTCTGAAACTGAATTGGAACGCATATCTTTCTGATTCCAGGTCTAGTAATATATACATTGTGTCACCTAAGTACTCCATTCCTCTTTTACCAAGTTGTTGACTCTCCATAACTTTCTTACACCATTCTCTTTCCTTTTCCTAAGTTTTCCTCTACTTCTTTTATTTGAATTTAAAAATTCTTTTGGAGTGCCTCCAGGAATTCTTGTTGGATTTGCAGCCAGTTCACATTTTATTTTGAGCCTTTGTTTGTAGTGCTTTGACACCACTGACTTCTTCTAAGTTTGATTTTTCATCTTCCCTGTCATCATTGTAATTTGCTATAAGGGTTTTTTCATTTATTTAGTTTTTTTTTTTTTGCTTGCTTATTTTTTTCCAGCCAACTTATTTTTTGATTTTTTTTTTTTTTTAGATTGTTGCAAGGCGATGGTGTTAAATGGCTTGCCTAAGGCCGTACAGCTAGGTAATTATTAAGTGTCTGAGACTGGGGATTTGAGCTCAGGTACTCCTGAATCCAGGGCGGGTGCTGTATGCACTGTGCTACCTAGCCACCCCTATTTTTTGATTTTTAACTTTAATGTTAAAATTGATCTATACTGCCAGAGTAGAGGAAACACTGCCCCAAGCTTCATACCTTTTTTGATGCTGTTTTCAGGAAAAACTTTTGCAGGTTATAGGGTTTAGGTGCTTCTAGGATCTTCTGATTTAAGGAGAGGTGTGGTCACTGTGCTCTGGTCTTTCCTGGGAAGAGAACTTGTTCACCTGCTGTCATCAACATTAGCACTTCTCCTGGCTCTGGGACTCTGACCGAGTCTCCCTCTCTCCTGCAGTCACAATTTTTAGTGGTTCTCTCTTTCTTTGAATTGAAACTAAGGTCCTTACTACCTATGGGCAACCACAAGCACTCTCCATCCTTGAATTGTGACTTGAACTTGCTCCTCTGTAATCACAAACGGTATTGCTCCTTTTGGCCCTGGCACTATATATGGGCGATGCAACAGGGTCATGAACTCAGCACCAACAAAATGATTCCCTCCCTGCAATCTGCTCTGATCATTTGTGTGATACTCCCCTCTCTGTCACCAACTCTGGGCCATGAGCTCATAATGCTGCTGCTACACTGATGCAACCATCCTGAAGGCAAGGTTGGCATTGCCTGTGTTGGTGAGACAGATATTTCCTGCTACCTTCCTATGGTATTTTGGGCTAGGAAATTGTTTCACCAAAACTTATGTTGATTTTACTTGTTTAATTTGAAACATTATTTTAGAGGGGAATTTGGGAGGGGACAATTGAGTGCTTCTCTATTTCACCATCTTGACTCAGCCTCTTTTCTAAAATTTCATTCTTTCTAAGGATATTCCATTTGATGATGGGGGTGACATAGACCAGAAGCCCAGAAAGTGGAAGAAATGCAATCTGAGATAATTTACCATTGATTATTCACAAAGTGAATAACTCTTATCCATTTATCATAATTTATTTGGAAGGTAACCTTACCTGGCTACTTCTGAGTTCTTAGCTGTGCACTCTTAGAATTAGCATCTGAAACTTTAAGTAGACCATGGGACAAGAATAAAAAGGGTTCTTGTAAAAACAGAAACTCAGTACAGGTATGGGCCTCAAAAGCTATGTGGTTAAACATTTCCCGGAATGAAAATCCTGAACAGGATTCTGTCCTTTTCTTGAATACATCCTGTGGAGAGGAGGAGAGGGGAATCCACAATTGTCTGAGACAGCTCATTTAACTTCTGGACAGCTCTGGCTATTAAGATTTCCCTCATATGGAGCAGTGCCCTCTGGAGGCCAAGCAGAATAATTTGAATGACCACCTCATTCTGACATGGTCAAACATTCCTAGTTTCTTCAACCAGTCTTTGGTATAGTTTCAAAAAATAACTGGTTTCTAGTATATTCTCCTAGAAAATTTTTCTTTAAAATAAAGTTAGATCATGAATTTAAAAAATGTATTAAAATTAACCTTAATAAATATTAGCAGACATGAACATTTCAATATACAAAACACAAGAGGACTGTATAGGAAACTGAGCTAGTGTATAATTTTTCAAGAATATTTATTTAGCATAGTAATAATAAAAGTATTTCCTGCTTGCTGACCTTTCTTGTGTCTTTTATATGTTATAAAATATATTTCATGGGGCAGCTAGGTGGTGCAGTGGATAGAGTACTGGCCCTGAAATTAGGAAGACCTGAGTTCAAATTTGACTTCAAATACTTAATAATTACCTAGCTGTGTGACCTTGGGCAAGTCACTTAACCCCATTGCCTTAAATAAATAAAATTTAAATATATCCATCTCTATCTCTGTCTCTGTCTCTGTCTTCCATGAATGACCTTTTACTATCACTACCACTAACTAAATACAAGGTAATTTGTGGAGAGAAAAGTGAGGCACTAATAACTGTAGAGATTATTAGGAAAGTCTTTATGTAGAAGGTGATTTTTGAACTAAGTCTGAGAAACAAGGGAGTCTAAGAGGTAGGTTGGGAGACTTGACTTGGGAGACTTTTAAAATCAAATCAAATAAAAAATTTAAAATCAAATAAGGGAGGTAGAGTATAAAATATATATTAATGTGTTGGGCATTGCACTAAATGATTTTTTTTTCTTACAAATAATTAATTTGAGGGGTGGCTAGGTTCCACAGTGGATAGAGCACCAGTCCTGGAGTCAGGAGTACCTGAGTTCATATCTGGCCGCAGATACTTAATAATTACCTAGCTGTGTAGACTTGGGCAAGGCACTTAACCCCATTTGCCTTGCAAAAACCTAAAAAAACCCCAAATAATTAATTTGATCCTCACAGTTATCCCTCAGAAGAGGCATTATCATTATCTCCATTGACAATAACAGGGAAATTTCGAAGAGAGGTAGGGTTTGGGGTAAGGAAATTGAGTTCTGTTTTGGACATGTTGAATTTGAGGTACCTAGACCAAATCGCTAGCATTCATTGTATCATGGAGAAAGCAAGGGAGTTCCAGAGAAACATCAACTTCTGCTTCATAGACTTACAAAAACCTTTGACTGGGTAGATCAGCACAAAATGTAATAAATCCTCAAAGAGTTGTCCCTCGATGTGGGTCAAGAAGCAAGTTAGGGTCGAACATGGAATGACTGATTAGTTTAAGATTGGGAAAGGAGTATGACGGCAGTATATTGGTATCTGATTTCTTTAACTTATATACAGAGTACATCGTGCAAAATGCCAGCCTTGGCAAATCAAAAAGGCAGAATTAAGATTGCTGGGATTTGAAATATCAACAATCTCAGACAATTCCATGCTGATGGTAGAAAGTGAAGAATTAAGAATCCTCTGGATGAGTGAAAGTAGATCGGCTTGAAGCTTACTATTAAAAGTCCAAATCATGGCACCAAAAAGAGAAGAAATGGCAGCATGATCAGATTTTCCATTCTTGGTCTCCAAGATCACTGTAGGTAGTGACTGCAGCCATGAAATTAGAAAATGCTTGTTCCTTAGAAGGAAAACTGACAATTCTGGACAGCAAACTAAAAAGCAGGAACACCACCTTATGGACAAAGTAAAGTATGATTATGGGAAGTGGATTATAAATAGGAAAGCTCAATGCCACAGAATCAAGACTTTCAAAATGTGGTGGTAGAGAAGAGTTTTGAGAGCTCCTTAAACAGGAAGGGGGTCAAACCATTCAAGACTTAAATTAATTTAGACTACTCATTGGAAGGTCAAATTTCGAAGCTGAAGCTTGAGTATTGTGACCACATAATGAGAAGTCAAGACTCATGGGGAAAAAAACCCTGATGTTGGGAAAGATAGAAGGCAAAAGGAGAAGGGAATGGCAGAGGATGAGATAGTGGTATGGAAATAACAAACATCAATTTGGACAGACTTTGGGAGATAGTGGAGGATAGAAGGACCTGGAATTCCATGGTCCATGTGATCACAGAGTCAAATACAATTGAACAACTCAATCACAGCAACATGGTTAGACACTAGGAATATAAAGAAAGGTCAAAACAGTTCCATTCTCCTAAAGCTCATAGACAACATGCTACCCATGTACAAATAAGACACAGAATACACGGGAAGGGAGAGGAAAGGAAGGGCTTGCCCTGGCTTCTACAGACAATTGGGCTGTCAGCATCACAGGAGTGACAGAGTCCTGCTGGGATGTTTATAGACAGTTTGAAGTCCTTGGTCAGAGGTAGTGGAGGTCATAGTTTTGCACCTGAGAGTATTTATTTAGAGCCAAAACATTTAAAATGAGAGAATGGTGGTTCCTCACTTACCAGTACTGGAAGGCAGGCACAAAAGTGAGGAATTTACAGGCTCTAACACTGTTTGGAAATGATGTATCCTCAAATTTAAATGATTATTCAAATATACATTTTTAGGGGAGACAACATATTAAAATTTGTGAGATGCAACAAAAACAGTGCTGAGGGGCTGCTAGGTGTCGTAGTGGATAAAGCACAGGCCTTGTAGTCAGGAGTACCTGGGTTCAAATCTGGTCTCAGACACTTAATAATGACCTAGCTGTGTGGCCTTGGGCAAGCCACTTAACCCCATTTGCCTTGCAAAAACCTAAAAAAACCACAAAACAAACAAAAAAACAGTGTTGAGGGCAAGAGTTATGTATTTAAACACATATCAATAAAAGATTAAAAACAACATTTCATTGAATTGGACATGCAACTGAAAATACGTAGCAAAAAACAGTTAAAAATCCCAATTAAACACCAAAATAAAAGTCTTAAAAATCAAAGAAGAGAAATTGAAAGCAAAAATCAAACCATTTAACCAATAAATTAAAAATAGAATAAAATATTAATGCCTAACTGGGAGATTGTATTTTTAAACAGCAAAATATATATCAACTATTGGCAATTTGATTAAAAAAGGAAACCAAATTACTGATTTCAAAAAAATTAAAAAGTGAATTCCCAACCAATGAAGGAGAAATAAAAACAATTATTAGGAACAAAATGAAATGGATAAATATTTTAAAGAATATGTGTTGCCCAGATTAACAGAACAGGAAGAATACTGACACAATCATATCTTAGAAAAAAGAAATTGAACAAGCCCTAAATGAGCTCCCCAAGAAGTAAAAACCCTGAACCAGATGGGTTTTTAACAAATTATATGAAATACTTATGGGGCGGCTAGGTGGGCATAGTGGATAAAGCACCGGCCCTGGAGTCAGGAGTACCTGGGTTCAAATCCGGTCTCAGACACTTAATAATTACCTAGCTGTGTGGCCTTGGGCAAGCCACTTAACCCCGTTTGCCTTGCAAAAAAAAAAAGAAATACTTATAAAACAATTAGTTCCAATACTATATAAACTATTTGAAAAAAAAATCAGTAAAAAATGAGTCATATCCAGTTCTTTCTATGACACAAATGTAGTCTTGATTCATAAACCAGAGAGTCAAAATAGAGAAAGAAAACTGTAGATCAATTTCCTAATGATTGTTGATGCAAAAATATTTTAAATACTAGCAAAGATATTACAACTATATCACAAAAATCATACAGTATGATCAGGTTGGCTTTATACCAGGAATGCAGAGCTGATTCAATATTAGGAAAACCATGCAGTTAATTGATCATACCAATAACAAAACCAACAAAAATCACATGTTTATTTCAATAGATGAAGATAAAACTTTTGAGGAAATACAATACCCATTCTTTTTTAGAACACTAAATACAGGAATGAATGGAGCTTTCCTCAAAATGATAGAGTATCTAGCTAAAATCAAGAGCAAGTACTATCTGTAATGGGATTAAGCTAGAAGCTTAAGCCTTTCCAGGAAGGTCAGGGATGTCTATTCTCACCATTGTTATTCAATATTGTACTAGAAATGCTAAGCATAGCAATGACAACAAAAAAGATCTTGAAAGAGCAGTCAAGGAGTAATCTGAATTTTCACTTTCCCCAGATAATAATGATGGTTTTTGAGAACTCAAAAGACTCAACTCAAAAACTAATTGAAAAAAATTAACAACTTCAGCAAAGTTGCAGGATAAGCCCACACAAATCATCATTTCTTTCCAACAGAAAGAGATAGAAGAAATATAATTTTAGATGATATAAAATAATTGGGAGTCTACCTGCAAAAACATACACAGGAATTAAATGAGCACAGTTATCAGAAAAACTTCACACAAACAAAAACAGATATAAATAATTAGAGAAATTTTAATTGCCCATGGGTAGGCCACCCCAGTATAACAATAATGGCAATACTATCTAAATTAACTTACTTATTCAGTTAAATTACCAAAATATTAGTCCTTACAGCTGAAAAAATATAATAAAACTCATCTAGTGAAATAAAAGGTCACAAATATCAAGGAAATGGTGGGAAATGTGGGAAGGAAGGGGGCGAAGCAGTACTAGATTTCAAAGCAATTTGATACTTGAGAAAGAACTTGATCAATGGAACAGGTTAATCAAACAATAAATACCTACTACAAACCAGACACAGTGTGTGGTGCTCACAGTATACAGAAGCAAATCAAAAAAAGTAGCCCAATGGCTGAGAGACTCAAAGATCACAGATACTGGGGTGAGAGTTTACTATTTTACTAAAGTTGTTGGGGAAACTGGAAAGCAGTTTGGCAGAAACTCGGTTTAGAGCAATATCTAACATCATACACCGAGCCAAGGTGAAAATGGGTGCATGATTTAGACACAAAGGGTGTGATATAAGCTAATTAGTGGTTCAGGGAAGAATAATCTTTCACATCTATGGGTATGGGAAGAGTTTTGCACTAGCAAAAACAATGCAGGTAAAATTAGAAGAAAAGGAGGAAACTTTCTCCTAGCAGCTTCTCTGACAAAGATCTCATTTCTCAGGTAGGGAATGGAATCAAATTAGGAAAAATGAGAACCTCAACTGATAAATGGTCAAAATATAGGAATAGTTTTAAGATGAGGAAATCAAAGCTATCAAGTCATGTGAAAAAGTGATTAAAATCACTAACAGTTAGAGAAATGCAAATTAAAACTACTCTGAAGTATCACCTCACACCCATCACTTTGGCTAAGAGGCCAGAAAAGGGAAAATGATGAATGTTTGAGGGCATGTGGAAAACAGGTAGATTAATGCACTTGTGATATAGCTATGAACTAGCCCCATCATTCTGAAAAGCAGTTTGGAACTATTCAGAGGCTGTTAAATTCTGCATACCCTCTGACCCAGCAATACAGTTATTAGGACTATAACCAAAGAGATTAATGAAAGAAGGACCCATATGAACAAAATATTTATAGGAGCTGTTTTATAGTTGGAAAGAATTGGAAACTGAAGAGAATGCCCATCAATTGGAGAATGACTGAACAAATTGTGATATTTGAATGTGATAACATACTACTGTGCTATAAGAAATGATGAAGGGATGGTTTCAGAAAAACCTGGGAAGACCTATATGAACTGATGTGAAGTAAGCAGAGCTACGAGAACAATATATACGATAAGAGCAATATTGCAAAGACAATCAACCTTTAAGACAGTAACTCTGAACAACACAATGACACAATATAATTTCAATGTAATTTAAGAATATTTTTCTTTTTCTATTACTATTTTTGAGGAATATGATTAATGGGGAATTTGTTTTGTATGATTATAGATATATATTTGTAATAGTTTGTTTTCTAGCCTTTACTTTGGTTGGGGGGATGAGGCAATAGGAAGAAGAGAATTTGGAAATGGGGAAAAAAAAGAATACAACATTTTCTATGCTTTAAAATACTATATATCACATTGGAGCCTTGTAACAACTCTGAGAGGCAGATGCTTGTATTTTTAATCCTATTTTACAGTTGTGGAAACTGAGACAGACAATTAAATGACTTGCCTAGTGTTACACAGTGAACTGAAACTGTTTTTAAACTCATGTCTTCCTTATTCCAGGCCCAGTGCTCTTTCCATAACATCACTTTTCTGGGGCTGCTGCTGAGGCAGGAGGGGATAGTGGTCAAAGGTGTCAGATATTGTGAGTTGCACAGAAGTTGTGAAGATAAAGATTAAAGAAAGGTCATTAGATTTGGTAATTCTGAAAAGAACAATTTCAGTTGAGTGATGAAATAGGAAACTCTATTGCAAAGAGTTTCAGAGGGAGGACAGGATGTGAAAGCAGTGAGTGTAGAGAACTTCCCTAGGATTTGTACTATTAAAGGAAGAGGAGATAGGGTGGTGGTTTAAGATAATGGAGTCCACTGAGGGTTTAATGATGTAGGCTACTTGGGCATGAGTAAGATAGCAGAAAAAGAACCAGTTGGATGGGCATCGATTTCAGATTAATGAAATGGGATAGTTGGGAGGTGTTATTTATCCTTCATTCTCAAAGAAGGCCATGATGTCAGGGAGGTGATCAATGACATGAAAGTGAGTTGTGTTTAAGTGGGGGGTGGGTGGGCTGTGCAAAGTCACCAGCCTTACTTTCTCCTCGGAAGCCATCTGAGTCCAGTGGCCAGTTAGGGATCAGGATGACTGGAGCTGGCCCTGGATGCAGTGGGAGACCTTGGCATTTTAAAACTAGGTCTTCCCCTGGGCACAGTTTGACTGAGGCAATGTCCATTCATTCAATAGGGAAAAGAGGCAAAGAGGTAAGAAAGACTACTTCCAAAAAAAGAAGAGAAGAAAAAATTTGTGGAGGGTAAGACCCTCAAGGAAATGGAAATATGATAGTTTGCCAGTAGAAGGCTGATGGGGTTAGAATTACAGATATATATATATATATATATTTTTTTTTCTTTTATTAAAGATTTTATTTGAGTTTTACAATTTCCCCCCAATCTTACTTCCCTCCCCCCACTCCCCCCACAGAAAGCAACTTGCCAGTCTTTACATTGTTTCCATGTTGTACATTGATCTAAACTGAGTGGGATGAGAGAGAAATCACATCCTTAAGGAAGACACAAAAAGTATAAGAGATAACGAGATCAGACAAGAAGATAACAGATACATTTTTAATGTGGTTGGCCTTGGTGAAAAGGAATACTTTTATTTTTGTTTTATCAGAGTCTGGAAAAGAGGAGGGGACAATAAGGGATGATTTTTGATTTCTTCTTTCTGCCCCTAGTATCCAGGATGGGACATTCAGTATTTAATAAATGTTTGCATTGAATTGAAAATAAAGGAAAAGGTAAAGGACTCTAGGAATAGAGAAAGTTTATAAATATAGGAGGCGAGAGGCTGCTAAAGGTGAAGGAATAGATTTAGCTTTGCAAGGGGGAACAAACCTGTTTAGCCATCACACTTCTCATCTGCCAATAAGTTATTTGAATCTGGTTTTTAATCTTAGGCTTTCTTATCTGGAGAGCACATTTTCAGGTTTCCAATCCTCCTTTTGGGTCACCTCTTATACTATTAGTTGATCAAATGCACTTATTTGTATGAATAAAAGTAAAATTCAGTAAGAAAGAGAAATGTTCTTATGTAAGAGAAACACCATCATTTCCTAGATATCCACTTTGATTTATGGCAGCCTTTTAATTTTTAATCCTAAACTGATTTGCTTTTGAGACCCAGTATAGATTTGGATTTTATTTGGAATGGGCTTAAGGAATTAAAGCTTTGTAGGCCTAACTAGATACAATGATAACTAAAGTGCTGTCCTTCCCCCTACATTAAAGTGCCGGGTTTGTTTCTGATGATTACTAGAGGTAATCTTGTCACTAGAGTGGTCAGTTGTTGACTGTATTTGTAATGATATTGGAACTCTATTCTGTTAATCTGAGGGTTCTGGATGACCAACTCAAGGGCTTGAGGTGGAGACAACTGTTTCCATCTTCATCTTTACAGAAAAGGAGTAGTTTTCTAAATTTTGGTCTATATAGGCCAGTTTATATGTTTTTTCCTGAGTGTCCTCTGAAAACTGCTTCGAATTTTGCCCTTCTTCAGGGCACATTTTTTTTTCCTACCAGATGGGATGTGCAGAATCTCTAGTAAAATTTAGAAAAAAATTTTTTTTAGGATTTTTTTTGCAAGGCAAAGAGGTTAAGTGGCTTGCCCAAGGCCACACAACTAGGTAATTATTAAGTGTCTGAGGTCAGATTTGAACTCAGGTACTCCTGACTGCAGGACCGGTGCTCTATCCACTGTGCCACAAGGCTGCCCCATCCAGTAAAATTAATAAAACTTTAATAAATTGTTTTATGCTCAAAATTTTAGAGTTGAAAAGAAACTCACAGATTAGCGTTGCTCTCTCCTATACAGATGAGGAAATTGAAACTCAGGGGGAAAGAAAGTGAAAAGTCTAACTGACTTGGTTATTGAAATTAATGGAAGGAGCAGAGGGTAAGACAATCCTGCTGCAGGAAGAAAACAGCAGCAGCCACAAACCCTGATTCATTTTTTACTTAGTAATATACGATTTCTTCATTTGTGCTAGACAGTATTTGCATGAGTTTATATTTCTGGCTTGGCATCCGTGGATATAAAGGGGAATGGCACAGAAATGGTGAGACAGTCAGCTTGGTGTAACTAAAGAAAAGTCAAGCCTCAGTTTCAATTCCTGGATCTTATCCCCTTGGGAGAGTCATTTACCTTCAGTTTCCTTCTCTGTAAAATGATAGAATGGATTAGGTGAGCTTTTTGGCTTTGTTCTTCGGTTCCAAGTGAGCTCTCTATGTGCTGGGAGAAACCAATCATGTAGCAGCAAAATGGCCTCAGAGAGACCAAGGTAAGATTTTGAAGTTTTCTTTGTCTTTCTTTGTTTCAGTTGTCCACACTTGGATCAGGACTACATAAGACAAATGCTCTTGTATGTAATATTCTTTGTTCAGTTATTTCAACTGAAAATTGAACCCAAGAACCTTTGAAAGGGTTGTTGAAATAGTTTTTACCTTTACATATTTGAGGGTCTGGGAACTTTGTGAATATTAGAGGTGTTAATCGTGAAAAGTTTTCTGAATTATTGAAATTAAGTTCAGAGATTGAAGAGAGCAATAACTTTTGAAGTGGCAATCAAGTTCCCGCTTAACTGAAAGAAAGATAAGATTGTATTCATTCATAGGAAACAGACTAATTCATTTGATTAAACAGAGCTTTATAGGAAAGTAAATTTTTTGTCCTTTTTATTTTTAGTTAGAGACTAACTGTTTTACAAATGGCAAATTCACTATGTTTATTCTAGTCACACCTCTGCTGAGAATTTAAAATCCCATCTTTCCAGGTTAATAATACAGAATTATTTCCTCTAATCACTTCCTCTAAGGGAAATGGAATAGAGTTGTTTCTTGACCCTAATTTGCTTGTTTGAATTTTAAGTTTCCAAATTGAGTAATGGGAATCAAAACTCTTCACTTATTCCTGATAAGATTTCATTTTGAAACGTAGTATGAGTATTATACTTTTAAGAGCAAAATAAAGATTACACAAAGGACTTTGGGATTTATCTGGACAGTAGCGTTCTTGATAAACTAAAAAAAATTATTGCTCAATGTACCAAGAAGGAAATACTTCCTAGAATAAGAGACGGTGATTAAGCTAATGTCAAGTGCCAGGTAACTAACTACGCATGTATTCTGAACTGAGAAGTTTTTTGGTTAATGTTGGAAATACGTTTCCATATCTAAGTGGTTTAGAACAATGGATATTGATTCATGGTGTAGGAATTATTTCACACATTCATAGGCTTTTGGTTAATCAACAGGCAATTTTAAAGTGCCTACTTTATGCCACACCTTAATAATTTTTGTCTTCAAGGAGCTTACATTTCTCATGTGGAGAAAACACGCCCAGGTTTAAGTAGGTAGAATCGAGTCCTTTTTTAAAATAAATTTTTATTGCTAGTTTAAAAATCAACTCTACTTCCCAGTATATCTTTTTCTCCTTTCTCTCTCTCCCTCCCCCAGAACCATTTCTCATAAAGAGGGAAAAGCAGGGGGAAAAACAGTTTGTCAAAACTAACCAATGCATCAAAAAATCTGATGGTCAGTGAAGTGTTCCATGTCCATGATTTCCCATCTTTGCAAAAATAGAGGAGATGATGTGCTGTGTCATATCTCTTCTTAGAGGATAAACTTGACTATTTTAGCATAATGTACAATTTAGATTGTTTTTATTCAGCCAAAAATATTTATTAAGCACTTACTATATGTCAATCACTGAACGAATTATAGGAAATAGAAAGGTTAAAATAAGCCTAGTCTTTGAGGAACTCATATGCTAAAGAGGGAGACCACATATAAATAACCAGACCAAAGCTAGTTCAAGAACTAAATAACTAAAACTATGTCAATACTAGATTTTCATAAAAGACAAGGAAAGAATAGAGGCAGTCTTGGATGGAAGGGCACTAGTAGAAGCTTGGGGAGACAGGGTGAGCTGAGATGTCAAGGAGGTCAAGGAAACTAAGACTGGAGTGATGAGAGGCAGGATTCTAGACATTTCATAAATGACAGAGGAAGTGGAGAATAGTGCCCCCAAAACAGCAAATAGACCAATGTGGTCGAATCATAAGAGTGTGGCATGAGTGGAGAGGAAAGACTGGAAAGTTAGGTGATAAATAACCAAGGAGAGAACTTTGTATTTGAACCTGGATTTAATAGTAAACCATTAAGTTGAGAGAGACCTGTGTTTTAAGAAAAGTCACTTTGGTAGCTGATTGGAAGATACAATCAAATGAAGATAGATTTTTTTTGTTTCTATTTATATATATATATATATATATATATATATATATATATGTGTGTGTGTATATGAAATTTTCTTTCTACTTACCTTAGTTTAGCTATTCTTAAATTGATGGGCATCTATCTTTTTTCCAGTTTTTTCCATAACAAAATATGGAATAGAGTCTGGACCAAACCAGAGGTAGGGGAGAGAGGAAGGTGAAGCAGCACATGGTGGATAGCCAGGGAAAGGCATGGGGCTGGGAGGAATGGAGTCTTGTGTGAAGAATGTCAAGAAAAGCAATTACTGGACTGGATATGGAATGTGTGGAAGGGGAAAAATATGTAATAAGGAAAGACTGGGTGGACCATTGTGATAAGTGTCAAATGCCACACAAGGGAGGTTATATTTATTTCTGAGGGTAAAAGGGAACCATTAGAGTTTATTGAAATTGGAAAATGACTTGGCTAGACTTAGGAAAATCTCTTCAATAGTTGTGTGGAGTATGGATTAGAGGAGGAAGTCTGAAATGTCTAGAAGTTCTTGGGAATGTGGAACTAGAGAGACTAGGATTACGTATGTGGAACTGGGAGTCATATGCTTAGAGACAATTGAGTGAGTCCTTGGGAACTGATGAGGTCACTGACTATGAGGATAGAGAGTGTTGTTAACCCCCGGTTAGGGAATGCTATGGCTGAAGAACCAGCAATGGAAACTCAAAAAGAGAGGTCTGATGGGTAGAAGGAGATTCCACAGAGATGGCTTTGTTATGTGATTCTAAATAGGAAAGAGTATACAAAAGAAGAATGAGTGTTCAGTAGTATTTGCCAGGATAGAGAGGTCGAGGATAACAAGAATGGAGAAAAAGTTCATTTAATTTGGCAGTGGATCACTTTTAACTTTGGAGAGAGCAGCTTCCTGTGAGTGGTGAACTAGGCTGAGCTAGGAACTAGGGTGAAGAAGATTAACAAAAAGTATTTAGGGGCGACTAGGTGGCACAGTGGATAGAGCACCGGCCCTGGAGTCAGGAGGACCTGAGTTCAAAGCCGGCCTCAGACACTTAATTACCTAGCTGTGTGGCCTTGAGCAAGCCACTTAACCCCATTGCCTAGCAAAAACTAAAAAAAAAAGTATTTAGTGTGTTTTCTCCAGCTAAAAAACAACTTTTTGACCAAAACTTAAGGCAGAGATGAATACTTATGAAATAAACCATTGATCTCATTAATTTCTCCCAAATAATTTTCTTTGAAGATTCTCATACCAGGTAAGCAATAACAAAGGGTATTGCATATAAAATCAGAGTTTTTTGATGTGTTGATCAGTTTTATGTAATTTTTCTTCTCTTCCTTTTTTCTTTTTTTTAAAGCCTTTTTTTAAAAAAAAATATGGAATTGCTTTCTGGGAGAGATGGAAGGGAGAAGAGGGAATCTAGGTGATTAAAAACCTATGTGTGTGTGTATATATATATATATATTTTTTTTTTCAAGGCAAATGGGGTTACATGGCTTGCCCAAGGCCACACAGCTAGGTAATTATTAAGCGTGTGAGACCGGATTTGAACCCAGGTACTCCTGACTCCAGGGCCGGTGCTTTCTCCACTGTGCCACCTAGCTGCCCCATAAACCAAAATATATTAACAAAATATATTTTAAAATCTAAAATGTTATAAATTGTGTAAGGAAAATAGGTGACAGTGGATGGAATATCAGATTTGAAGGCAGGAAGAACTGAATTCAGATATTGCTTCAGATTCTTAATAGTTGCCTAACCCTGGCCAAATCACTCAACCCCCCCCCCCTTAACCTCAGTTTCCTTATCTGTATAATGAGGATAATAACACCTCCCTCATACAGTTGTTTTGAGGAGTAAATAACAACACATGTAAAGTATTTTGTAAACCTAAAACACTATGGAATCGCTAGCTATTATCATTGTTCTAGACATAAGGCAGTATGGTAGAGGAGAAAGAGTGAAGAGAATTGGAATTAAATCTTAAATCTATCATTAACTAGCTTTTTGACCTTGGGTAAGTCGCTTCACCATCCATGCCTCTGTTTCATTTATAAGATTATTAATGAAATCCTGAAATTCTCTTTAGTTCTATGAGTCTAACTGATTTATGCTGCCCCCTCTCCCAAAAATTCAATGCTTTGAAGGCAAAATTCATTTATCAGTATGCAAGATGTTTAGATTTCTTGCTAACTAAAATATAGGGTAATGTGTGTTTGAATTTTTTCAGTAATGGAAGTTTACTTTTTCACAGGTATCAAGGTTACATTTATACCTATCGAGTGTCCCAGTCAGAAACCGGTTCTTGGAGTGCGGAGGTATATAGTTTTTTCTTTTATTTATGCCTGTTATATGAGTTGTGTATGGACTTTAAATTGCTTTTATCTGAGAGTAGTTGAATCATGTCACATTTTCAGGGTCATTTTACTGTAATACAACTCTATGATAACATCACTTTAGATAATTTCATTATAGTAGTGAAAGAAAAAAAAATGCTTGTATATCATTAAGAAGCCTCAAGAGACACTAATTTATTGTTATTTTGTCCTGATTCAATTTCACCTACCTAGTTTGGAGGAAGGATATGAAATTGAGAAAAAAGTATTTCAGATTTAATTTTCTTTGATTCATAAATTTCCAACTACAAAGCAGATATCAAATATATAGGTAAAATAAATTGGGGAATATCTACTGAAAGCCTACTATGTGTTCAGGTTAATACTGATATTGTGAAAGTATCCTCTCTTACCCTGGAGAAATCTGTGATCTCATGGGATAGGCAAAATCAGCTCCTTTGAAATAATAGAGTAGTAAAATATTTGGAATAACCATGATTTCATTCATGTGGGACCTTTGATGCAGAACACAACCCTTCTGTTCCATATGAGATTTCATGGAAGAGGAAAGTCTTGAAATGAGGCTTGAAGGTTAGACATTCTGTGTATACAGAACTCATTAACACATCCTCAAGGATGGTATCTCATATTGCCAGAGCTTTTTTGATGCAGTTGCAACGGATATTCAACAGTTGAAAAATCTTCTATCACAAATGCTTTTGTGGACTCCTGCCCTTCGTAACAGTCCCCCTTGCTTATAAAAGTAACTTCTCATTAGCTGTTTGTACACAAAAACATTTGTATACGCTCATTCATAGATAGTTATTTTTTGCTACATTTATGTGTTGGCTCTAGGCATGGCTCTGCTTAATGTGTCTTCCTGATTATTTTCCTTAGTGAAATAAATCTATTATGGAAGAGAAGACAAAGGAAAGGATGAATGAAGACATGGGGGATAGGGATGAGAGAACTGAATTAAAAGCCATTTTGAATGTAAAAACTAAAATGTTTAGTTCCGTATATAAATAATTGTCTTTGAAATTTTGTATGAATTTAGTTACCAGTCACACTCATAGCCTATTATTCAGTTAATAAAAATTTAAAATATGAGAAACATTTGAAACTTTTAAGGTTTTTTTAGGCCTCGACATCACATGAGGAATTCTAAATATTCACAAGATTAATTCCAATATAAGTTTAAAAAAAGTTGTGATATTATCCGCAAGGAAGTTAATATTGTGACACAAATCAGGAGAAGCACTACATGATTTCCAATAAGAACTATTTTTTTTCCTCTCTGCAGAGATGTTTAAAAACTTAATCTTCACTCATTGTTCATGGTGTTAGTAATTGAGGCATGTATAACACATCATACGTGAGTGGTGGAAAATGCTTATGGGTCAAGGATATTTTGTTTTCACCCTGTTGTCTTCTATACTTTAGCAAAGCATCATGTACAAATTGACACTTATCATGTACTTTTGATGATGCTAATGGGGAGAAGGTCCATTGATCGTGAAAGTCTGATATAGTCTAATACCAAAAAATGTAGTTCAATTGCAATTATTTGCGCTAATGGAATGGAAGTGCCAGAGGATTATCTCTAAATAGCAGGTAATCCAAAGAAACCTTTATGTGTTGGTTTTGCAAGGCATGTTGTGAGTTTGCTCCCCTAGTCATCCCCCTGCCCCTTAAGTTTTGCTGATATGGCTGTTAAAACTAGTTTACATTCCCAGAATATATGCTATTCCTCCAAGCATGGATAGGAAGGAAGAAGAAAGTCTAAGGACCAAATTATTTTCACTTGATAACTGAGCTCTGACTATATGGAGAACATGCAAATATGAATCACATTTAATTAGCTCAGCAGCATGATTTGGGAATGTTAGCAAAATTCTTATGCCTTCTGTTTTCAAAATTTATTAAATAAATATAAGATCTATGTTGCTTTTTGGAGCAGTGATTTAGCTTTCCATTAAGGTATTAAAAAAAGTCTGTACTTTGGGGAACATAAAAAGATGTGTTAGAAATATGAACTGAGGGTGTAGGATTTTTTATTCACAGTAGAACGAGTCCACATGAAGTATAGAAAATAAAACTGTCCTTGGTGTTTTGAGTTAGAGATTGGCATCATTGTCTTGATCATGGACCTAGTACGTTTATTTCCCATTTGCTGACCTCTAGTGAAAAGATATTAAATCATTAGTAAGTCAAATAATTCTATATATAGGTCCCTGGATTGGATTCACATGTATATTAGCTACAGTAGATTTTTAACCTTGGAGTGGATTCCCCGGCCATCTTCACTGTTGGCCTCTTTTGCTCCCCTGTTAGTTGATGTTTGCCTAAGGGCTAGAAAATAATTTTCTAAGTGGCCCATCGATAGGAATGGTTTTCTGATTATCCTTGCTTTTCATCCCTCCATTAGCATGGATAATCAAGAGTTAACTGCTTTTCTTACCTAACCACAGGGAAAAAGATGGTACTACTGATAATGTTACTAAAAGCCACAAGAACGGTAGAAAAGATGTGTAGTCTTAAATTTTTCCATGTTGATAAGAATGTGGGTAGTCTGTTATTTGGGTGGTAACTCCAGCTTTTGTGAGAGTTAACTTAATTGAATGAAAAGAGCTGGCTTGGGAAACTGATGACCTGGGTTTTGGTGCTTTCTTTGCTATTTATCTATTGTGTCACCCTAAGACAAGTAACTTAACCCTTTATAATCTAACTTCCTTCATTTGTAAAATGGGAGTGATGAGATCTACGCTGCCTATAGTTTTGTCAGGATAAAATTAGTCAAAAGATATGAGAGTGCATTGGAAAGGAAAAAGTGTGAGAGTATTCCATTCAAAGGGCCTCCCTTTTAGAGTTTGGATGTCTTAACTTGGAGTCAAAGCGTTCACCATTGCAGGGGACCTGCAAGAATGGTCACATAATTTGGGATTGGAGATCCACTACTTCATAGAAGCACCCAGGAAGGAGTTTTGTTTAGGTTGAGCTGGGTTGGGGGAGTTCTGTAGCTATTTATATTGAGACTGTTACCTAAATAAATCAATCTATACTTAGAAATTTACTTGGAACATAAAAGTTAAAGAAAAGTGATATTGATCCTTAAAAATACACTTTTTCTAATTTAAGATCAAGATGATATAATAGTGCTGTTTTGCCCTTTTCTTTCTCTGAAAGAAATTTACATCCCCCCCCCAGTTAATAAAATGAAAAGAACACCCAACTCGTTTCCCTAACCCCTAACTCCAGATGGAGTAACTCTAAAATATATACTGTAAAACTAGTCGTTGCTCAGAGTCATTTCATTAAAATAACAGTTTTCAGTTCGTGGCTAATGCTTAGTTCATATCTTAAGCTTTCATAATTAATTTCTGGTGGTGTGGCTGCATGAGGATTGGTGTCAAGTTTTGAGTATTATTTTGGGAGTCATTCATAGAAAATGATGTCTTGAAATACATATGTAAAGAAAACTCACCTTGCACATAGTTTCATTTTTATTTCATGGAAAGAATATTGACTCAATGTGTGTCCAAAGAGAGTGAATAGAGAAGTTGCTCCAGGAAGAGGGAAATTATTCAGGAACATGAAGGACATGCAGATTGATAGCTTATAAAAGCTAAGTGTATACAACAACATTTGTGTAATAGAGTAATAAGGCACGTAACTTGTATGTTGATCTGGTTTTGTTTCTTAGGCTTTTTATTAATGATGTGTTGTTTTTATTTAACTGAATCATTTCCACTGGTGGATTTATTGTGGGTAATGGCCCATACATCCTTAGAAGATATGGAGAATATAATGGGTGACATGCAGGAAGTGTAGGGAGATGAGCAAAGAGCATGTGCAAAGTAATACCACCCTTGGGAGAACTGAAATGACAGCTCATTAGTAGTTCTTTCCTAGGAAAATTCAGCTAACAAAAGTAATATTGCTTTTCTCTCTTTATGTTTTCAAATATTTGAACAAGTACTATAAATATGGCTTTCTAAGTAACCTTAGTGTCTTTTGTAGGTTCTCCTGTACCATTATGAGTTAGATGAACCCTCTGCTTGATACTTTATTTTACAGACAGCACCTGGGGTACAAAAAAGATTATTCCGGAAAATAAAAAATCTCATTTCAGCATTTCAGAAGCCAGATCAAGGCATTGTAATTCCTTTACAATATCCAGTAGAAAAGAAACCTTCACCTAGAAATGCCCAAGGTATTGTAAATATAATTAAGTCGGTCTTGTAATAATGTGGTGTATAAATCATTTGAGTTTATTGACGCAATGGAAATTCTACTTGAAAAATGACTTTGGATTGATTACCTCATTGATGTTTCATATATTGGGAGATGTGGAAGATATGATTTTAATGTCCTACCTTACAAATTATTAAACATTTTTTCCTTTCCTGTTTTTTTGCCTAATACAATTTAACCTCATTAATTGAGATCCCACTAATTTGGAAGTTGTGATAATCCAGAAAGGTATTGGGTTGACTTTTGCTTTTTCTGTAGAAAATGGAAAGGTTGTTGATGGCTTGTTCACATTTGTCACAGTCAGATTTAATAAGACTTTACTATAGTAAAATATTTTAAAAGTATTTTAAAGCAATATATATATATATATCCATTGATATATATATACATATATATATATATATATACACATATATATATAGTTATATCCCCTGTACAAGATTGTTTTTATTATTTAATTGTATAGCTAAAGATTGGGATTAGTGGTGCATGTATTTTTGGGGGAGCACGATTATCACATTCATGTATTTGTCCATTTTCAAAGTTAACCTTTTGTTTGAATTAGGGTGACTGGACTGGGTTAAGGCAGTGTTTATGAGCAAATAAAAATATTTTAACTTAAATGTTATATCCCACAATAAGAAACTAGGTTCATAGATGAGTTGAAATTTAAAAATCTAATAATAAAAAATTCTTTACAATAGAAATGCAAAAACTCAAATTTATGAATTTGCGTCCCAGTTGTATTTCATATCTTACAGCTGAGTTAAATTTAAGTACTTTTTATTTGAATTAAGGGAAGTTATCTCTATATATGGTGTGAAAAATGGGAAATTCCATTAATGGAGATTTCAAAATTTTTTTAAAAAATTAGTTTTAAAGTTTATTTATAAGATTTTTGTGATTATTTTCCTTTAGGGAGAAGAGAAGATCCTGATGTCTACATGAAAGCACCATGAAGACACATTTGTTTCAGATAATTTAAATAGGACTTTAGGTGTTTTCTCTTGTATATAACCCCATAATTTTGTATATTGTAGATAAAGTTAAGCAGGGAACAAATTCACTTCTGAAAATATCATATTCTTGTATTGGGAGATTCTAGTCTGATTCTAAAAGGTTCATGACCTTTTTATATAATCAAGAATTTTAAAATGAGAATTGGGAGAAAAACTGCACTGCATTAAAATTTTATATACTTTTTTTCAGGTTTATATATACAAATAGGAAATGTTTTGATTTCAAACCAAGTATGATGATTGAAAGTGAGGTGGATTTTTTTGTTTTAAAGAACATATTTCAAAGTCCGGCTTCTTTTTGCTAAACAATAAAGAATCCTTTTAGTCAAATTGTCCTTTTTAATGAAGTATTTTGGGGATTCACTGATTTTTTTAAAAAAAATTTATATTTCTTGAGTTTTTTTAAGCCCAGACATGTGTTACTCTGTACCACAGTCAGCAATCTGGCACTTTTGATTAAATGTGGTAGAATTTAATCCCCTATAGTCATCCTTTTTTGTTTCATTCAGAAAATAGACTTGGGCATTATTCTGAAATTGGTTAGTTAAGCTTGTGAATCAATCTTTGGTAAGAAATCACAGAAATGAAAATATGCCCATGTTGCTATTTGATGAAAGGATTTTTAATTTGTACAAATTTTCCTTGCCTTGTTTTGGCCACATTCTTCCCTACTGGACTTGTTGCTGCCATATGAAAACCCTGTTTATTTTTAACAGTAGCTCTAAATTTGTCAAAAAGATGTTCCTGGGGCAACTGACTTCTTGAGTGCTTTTGTTGGGACTTGTGAGTTCCTGCTAAGAAATGTGTAACTTGTTAAAAAGTAAAAAGTAAAGCTATCTTCATGAGTGTTCTTAGCTTTCTATTTATATACCCAATCTATATTGATAGAAACTTTATTAGTTAATGTCTTAATTCATTTTTAAGTGTATATTTCTGAAACAGAATCAGATTTACATTTTGCGGTGGTTTTAGATCTTGACATGTTAAGTTGATTTGGAGCGCCAAAAACGTTAATGTCCTCAGAGATTGCTATACATAGTCTTCAAGAGGAGTCTCTTTTTCTACTTTTTCTATCCAAAAGCACTTAGAAGATTTTATTCAAATATGGACATTTTATCGTATTTTCTAATTATTTATAGCTTTGTTCTTTCATGGCTTGATGTGGTCAAAGAATTCTTCACCAAGTGGCCAGCACTGGTGATGAGCCTATCTATATTGCTCTTGGAAAGCAGACCTAGTATGTTTCCAGGGTTTTACTCAAAGCCTTTCCAACATGGAAGAAGCTGCCAGGAGTTCTTTGTCTGCTATTTTCTACGTGTGAAAATCCACAGTCATCTTTACATCGCATCTGAAGAGTCAGAGTAGGACTTGATGGACACAGCGTTTACCGAACATGGAGAGGTGCATGGTGGATGTAAGTAGAGTGCAATAATGCATTTCAAATAGAGAACTGTGCACGTGAAAGAGTGCACTTATCACCAGAGTAGGAGATTGGCAAGTTTTATTGGGAGAGCATGGATGGGGTTGTGATCTATACCTTTGGGCTAAGTACATGCCTCAATGAGATCACAGATCTCATCTAATAAAGACTAAAGAACCACTTCATTGGTGGGTTGGGTGGAGACTCGATCCTTGCAAAAGATTTTTCTTACTCTCAGATTTTAGCAGATGTATCCATCTTCATTTTCTGTGGTTTGAAATTTTACCATCTAATAATTGTTATTAACATACTTGCTACTTCCTAGAAGTTAACAGTTCTTTTACTTTTGTAGAAATATCATATCTTTGTCACATTAAAATATTGATAATGTTTGACTAGACTTGTAAAATGATCATCTCTTCCCTTTATTTGTTTAAAAGAGCTATTACAGATATATTATCTCCTTTGATCCACACAAGTACTATAGGCAGGTGAGGTTTTATTATAATTTTTTTCTTTTGGATGAGGAAACAGGTTGCAAGGTTATACCCAGGGCCAAAACAGTTTGAAGACCATGCAGTCATAGTTCAAAGCCGAGTCTTCTGCCTCTTTCACTGTGCTCTCTTCTGGCCTTTCTGGGTAGAAAAATCCCCAACTGGTAAATCCAGGAGGAACATGACAGCTTAATGAATGAATACTCATTCTTTTCCTTTGAAGTTTGTACTTAATGGAGAAAACTTTTGGCAGGCGAAAAGGTTAGAAAGAGTAAACTTAGATAATTGTCTTTGTCACAGATTGGGACTTAGACTGTTTGCAATGGTGTACGAATATGACTTAGAGGGAATGTAGTTGTCTTTGAGTGTAAATGAAAGGAATGATTTCAGTCATTTCTTTGGTGGAGATGATGGAAGACAAGTAAGGTGACAAAGTCCTTAGAAACACCTTAATGTTTAAATGTGTATTTAATGTACTTCATTATTATACAACAAAACCCAACCTTGAGCACATCAGATCAACAAAGACCATCTGTCCACTGGTGTGATATGTGTCTCTTTTGGCCACCACTGTCTATTCCTGGCATTTTTGTTAAGCATATAAATGGAGAATAGAAGGTCAAGTTGAATTATTTCATTTCCCTATTGTACACCATTAGGTTAAAGTTGTAGTAAGCAGTCAGATTCTTATATGGTCACTTGATGCTAAAACCAGTATGTTTTATATAGAAAAAGATGAGAAAGCATCCTGATCAACAGTTGGTATATGGCTCATGGTATGATGACTGGCAAAAGAGGTAATAAATACATTTGTTTTTTTTTAAGGTGACAAAGGGATGACTCAGAAGACCTGGATTTTAGTCGTGACTGATAGGATTGAGTAACTAACTGATAGGCTATGCAGGGTGAGTGAGGATGACACTGAGATCACAAACCTAAGGTTGGAAGATGGGGTCAATTAATAAACGTTTATTGAATGAATGCACAGCATTCATTGGTTTAATAGTAGTAATATTCTGCATTTTTGTTTTGTGTAGTTCAATATTTAAAAGACAGAAATATAGCTTGAAAATGAAATGTCGTGGCACTTTTGAGAACTTTTCACTTGGGGGGAAGGATACCTTATATTATTGGTGACAATATTGATTTTATGTTTCTTAGGTAATTTAGATATGAAAGTCAATCATTTCTCATGAATTTTGTGATTTCGGAAGAAATTAAAAAATTGATTCCCTCCCCAACTTTAATTATTCAGGTTGCATTTTCATTTTGAGCTTATTGCAATATATGTGGTGTGAAATCTTGGTGTAAACCAGATGAAGTAATTGCTGACATTGTTGGTAGTTTGTATTATTGAGTTTATAATTTTATTTATATAAGTAAGTATAGACTTAGTGTGTCTCTATAGGCAGATTCCCAGATAGGTTTTTGTATTTTAAAGTTATTTTGAGTGAGAGTTCTCTTTTTATTTTAGTTGTTTTTAATTGCTATGCAGAAATATATAAATGTAGGATGTTTTCTGAGTAAACCATCATGATGTCTGAAAACTCGTATCCTTTTATTATATTAGTTACTGATATCTCTAGAACTCTTTTTGCTTTCCCCTTGTGTGTATTTATTGGTGGGGTTTCCACTTTTTCTCCATTGTAGAGAGATTTTATACATTTACGTAAAAAGTGTCTTGTTCTTTTTAGGGTCCTTACCATGCACAAGTACTAGCTGTGAGTATAATGGCATTTACAAAACTCTTTTTTTACCTGTTCACTCATAAATGGGAATTATTACATTTTTGGCATCATGTACCCCTTTGTCATTTGGTAAAGCCTACTGACCCTCTCTCAGAATCATATTTTTAAGTAATTAAACTTATTAGAGGTTAATAAAAAATAAAGATATTTTATTCCCCACTGAAATTCATTGACCCTCAGGGAAATAAAAGCCTCCACTCACCTACCATTTTCTTTGTGTCTTATAGCGAAACAAAATTTCTTCTTTATGAAAATGATTTCATTGAAGTTTGTGATATAAATTAAGCCATAGAATAGTTGGTCATCAGAAGCTGCTGCCATCAGGTTGACTGTTCTGGTGATAAAGTTATCATTTATTTTATGGTGTCATGTATATCACGTATACTTTTTACGTTGAGGCAGAGATCACAACCTCTCTATAATTTAATCTAGGAGAGCTGTTGTGGTCAAAAACCACATGAACTCTGAACTTAGCCCTGCAGGCCTCAACCATAGAAATGAAATGGCAGGCATTTAGTTTCTGCCATCATTTCAAATTCTCCTGGCCTTTGTCTCCAAAGGAATTTGTACGCCCTTTTGTTTCTCTCATCTGGTGTGATGGAGAAGCAGGAGGAATACCTGAGGATGCCACCATTATCAAACAAACGGTGTGCCTTTGCTCAAGCCACATTTCTGGAAGGGAAGCACTCCCGGGACTCCACCTATATAGAGCTGTAGTGATACTGAGGATGGTTTATTGTTTGTTTATGGTGGGAAGCCGCTTTTTTTGCCAGGACCAAACTAATTTCAGACGGTAGGACACAGTGTTATGATTGCAGCTTTATTTTTTACAAATGAAATATTCAAAGTACTTCTTTCAAATATCGACACATAATATTAACTTTAAATATTTACAGCATGTTGTTGTGATGCTCTTGTAGAAAAAATGCATGCTTCTGGCTTAAAAACCAGAGCAAAATGCAAAGGACCATTTAACTGTAGCCATACAACAAACATGAACCTGTACAGTATTCAGTCACTTTTCAGCACAGGAGTTAGAGCAGGAGTACAAAATTGGAACCTATTGTTTCCTAGCAACAGTGGCTCAGGCCATTAGAACACAATTTTCAATATGATTAGAACCTCTAACTGTTATATTGAAACTGAAAATCTTGGCATACACTGTAAACATCTTTACTTTTCATGAGAAAGTAAGCAGCTAAAAAGAATATTTTTGTGACATAAAGGCTATGCTTCACTTTCTCACTGATACTTTTTGCCAGAAGAATATTAAGATTTAGACATTGTCATGGTTCATACAAGTAAAATATTTTTTCAAGGACACAATCTGATATACTAACATTTACTTAAGAGGTTAAAATCCACCACTAAGTCTAAGGAAAGATTTTTTTAAACTGCCAAACACATTTTCTTTGACAAATAATATAAGATGACAATTGCCAAGACAAACTCCACAGCAAGTTGAACTCTAAGTATTTTCAGTTACTGTTTAGGAAGTTATTTCCTTTTACACATAGTTGTATACTTTGGTCCTTAAATAGCTTTTTGTATGAAGGACACTCAGAAATAAGTCACTGTTGTGTGGATGAATTTTCTCCCCCCTCCCCCACCCCCCCTCCCCACAGAATACAGAACCTTATAGTAGCCTGTAGAAGAGCAGTCTGAGAGCTGAAGTACTAGACAGGTCAGCAATATTTATATGAATTTCTCCAAATAAACACGTGTTTTTCAGGCTGTAGGCTTCGGTTTTTTTTTTCACAAACTAAGATATACTCCCAAACTTTTCTTTCAATGCTTGGTTATTTATTATTGAACACCATTATTATCATGCTTGCTGTTATAGGTGAATGCATCTTTGCAAGTACAAAGCCACTTTGCCCTGACCATTTCTGAGATGGTATATGGTGAGGGCCTGGGGTGGCCAGGAAAATTGTTTTTAAAGCAGCATAGAATGCATATAATGAAAAATGCTGGACAATGTGTATGAATAATGATAAAAGAGAAGGTATTTTTAAAAATCAGTAAGTTAGTTTAATAACTGTCCATCTAAGCAGTTAGCATACCAAATTCTGCAGTGTCAAGGTTTTTGTATTTGTCTATGTTGTGTAGGTTATATATTTTTATATAGTGAATATATATATATTTATATATAGTCTAGGTCTTCTAGATAAATTGGCAGTAAAGTTATTTTACATATTGTTTTGTAAAAGGGTTAAAAGAAGACATTTATCTGTTTTAGTATGGCAGATGTTTTTCTTCAAGGTAGAGTGTACATTAAAAGTTTTAGTCTCATTTTTTTGTAGGTGTCATGCTGCTGCCAATCCATAGATTGGCAACATAAAAAGAACTATCTAGGTGCCTGTAAAGTTGCACTTTGATACTCATTTGGATCTCTAAAAATGTTTAGTGCAAAAAATTTTTTAAAGGAAAAATAAAATTGGTCTGGCTGGCAAAAATAAATGTGGAGCCAAAGTATTTACTCCCTGCCTCCATCTCAGACTGTTTCTTTCAAGTGAGAGTGTCCAGATCCAGTCTCTCACAGTAGCTTAGTTGAATGGTGCTTGGCTTTGTAGCTTCAGCCTCCCATGTCTCATGAGAAATTTGTGAAATGCTTCCACTTTCATCAGAAAACACAATTGAATTCTTTCAAATTTCAGAAGAATGTTCAAGGAAGGAAGGCACTCTCTGCCTTTTCCATTGAATAGGAGCCATATATGTTAAATATACCTCCACGGTCTCATTTAGAAATGTCTAAAAATATCTCTTAGCATTACTACCCATTAATGCTAACCTTTTTGGGGTAATAAAGAAAAAAAGGGGGGATTTCAAGGCAGTATTAAAACCGTAGCTTTAAGTAATAGAAAGTGCATTTCCTGAATATAATACAAATATAACTTTAAGAAACTAAAGGCACAAGCTAACTAAATATGTATTACAAACTAGAAATGCACAGTTCAAGGTAATTACTATGAAGTAAAAGCTTCAAATATTTGTTTCTAATGGGTATTTAAAGTAGTTTGATATATCAGTGAATTGCAAAAAAGTATAATTGCTTAAAATATAAGTAAAATAGACTCTAATATTGACATTTGGATCAGTGATAAAATATATCACATTTATGAATGCACTTGTTTATAATAGTTCATAATTTTTTTTTGTTTGTTTGAAAGAACATCAGAGCCTCTACAAACTGAAGGTCCATTTTTAGGCTGGTGTGGAAGTATTCAAATGTTCAGCAAGTTGATTTGTTAGAAATGATAGTATTCCATCCTGAAGAAATGCTGTGCCATTAAGATCGGTCTGGATTAGCAGTTTTTCAACATTGTGAGCTTCCAAAGACACAGAGGAAAGAGAGCAAGAACTCTCTCATTTTGAATAACTGTGTAAGAATGGAATGGTAATCAATGCTAACCCGAATGCATTGGAAATGAAACGTTTGAACACAGCCTTCTCTCTCTCTCTCTCTCTCTCTCTCCTCTGTCTGTGGACCCTTGCTTTCACTTGGTTCGGCTCGTCTAAAAACCTTGATGTGATTGTGTAATCTAGGTTAAGATGGTTTTAAAAGAATGAAGTCAAGGTTCATGGAAAGAAGTGCTCCAAATGGCAGCCATACATTCTGAAACTTCTGGGAAGTTGGCTTGGGGGCCACAACGTGGTGCTCTGTCCTTGCCATTGGGTAGCCTCTTATACACTTTGTGTATCCACTGGGCACAATGTGCCCAGCTCACCAAGGGGTTTTTAAGCAGGAGTTGTAGAAAAAAGTCTAGCTGGTCTTAACAGCAATCCTGGCGAAATATTTCCAAATTTGAAGTTAGCCAAAAACCCTTCTTAGAAAATGGCCATTTTCCTAGGAAGGGGAGGTGATTAGTTAAGTAGGCAGAGAGCAAAAATAAACTAAATTGATGTTGGATAATGGTTTGTGACTAAAAAATCTGCCCATCCCACTACTTAGTTGAAATATTTGGGCTGGAGAGGCTTCTGAGTTCACTCAGTTATAGGGCCTAAATGTGGGTGGAAAATGTTTGATACATAGCTATAAAACTTGGAAGATAAATGTGGAAGTGGGAGCACATAATGCCAACCAATTAGGAAGTTTGGTGCCTCTTGGGAGTTTGGCTTGTGGAATGCCTTTGGTAGAGTAGTTACACCAATGATGGCAGTTTGTTTTGGTAAGTAAGCACCATGTCTAGTTTTCAGGTCTTCGTTCTCATGTACTCTTCCTACCCTACCATACACATATACAGATGTTTAAAATCGATAGCCAGTTAGTCTTTAGCAAATTACTTTTGAGAACATCAAAATCCTTTAGTGCAGTAGTCACTCTGCATCATCAGGTGAGCAAACCCAGTACAGAAATGAGAGATTTCCTAGGCAGGTTAATAAATTAAGAAAGACTGTGTTTGTAAGGCCAATACATCTGGTGAAAATGTTCATCCAAACAGACTGTGTTGGAAAGAGTGAGTTGACCAGATGCTTGGTATCATATAGACACAAGGACCAAGCCCACAGAAAAGTGTTAGACAGCACTCAGTAGTACAACATTGCATTTCCTTCCAGGGAATAGAGGGAAATGTACTCAGAGAGATGGTGGCTGAGGACATTTTCTTACTGATTTCAAAGTTTTCTATAACAGCTCTGTACAATGTGAAATGGCTGGCAGTCTTTGGCAATGCAAAGACTTTCAAGAAACTTTTCGAATAGTCTTCAAGTTAGGTTGGTGGTTAAATATGAAATAGCATGTCACAATAGAGAAATAGAACCTTGGGTTCTTTTTGTTATTTATTTCAACACACACCCAATGTGACAAATTTAGAGTGGTGTTTTCTGAAAACTTCATCTTTTTCGGTGTTTGAGCTGTACTTGTGGTATTTTGAATACTGCCACACAAGAACTAAAAATCTTTTCTGTCATTTCTTAAAGAGTTTAAAGAAACAATATTAAAATACCATCTTCTGTCACATTGAAAGGCAGTTGGATATGTTTTTCCTCCATATTTACATATACAGAGTTCTGATCTAGAAAACCAATACAATAAACCATTTCATGTTTTAAAAACAGGCAGTCTTTGGTGACGCAAAGGCAGAGATTGTTTTTGTTACCTCCTGCCTATTTCGCTCTGTCTCATAAAGTGAATATTGTTGGCACTGTCAGAAAGTTCTAGATACTGCTCAACAGACAAGACAAAATAGCCATCATAGCCTTGGACCCTCCCCGTGCTCAAAAGCTGTTGCTTCTCTCCCTCTGTCCATGCCCTAATCCCCTCCTCCCCTTCTTGTAACCTCCTCTGTTCCTTAGTCCAGGCCTGAGCCACAGCTCGCTGTCTGGCAATTTCTAACACGTGGTTCTTTTCCTCTTCTACAGTTGTTCCATACCTAATGTTAAAGCACAGAGTACCATGTTGGAGCTGTATATCTGCAAAGCGTCTAGTCCTCCCATTCATCACAGAAGTCATCTGGGACACAGTAACATTGACACCATTCTCTAAAATCCGCCTCCCTCCTGTGTTACCTATGAGAGCCAAGTCTTCCTCCAGAGATCCAAGTTTAATGAAGTAGTGAGTATCCCGGCCATCGATGGTAAAGTGCAGGTTTTCCAGGTAATGAGCATTATTGAGGATGGCAGCAATTCGGCGGCTATCTTCATTGGCCACTCCTATAATGTCAGCAGTCACTATACCATCCTTGATGGCAAACTTTATACCTTTTCCAAATACAGATGGAATAGCAGAGAACCTGGGGTATTTTCCTCCTTCTAGACATCTTCGATCACTGTATTTGGGAGCCATAGGAAGTTGGTCCAAGGAAATGAAATTTCTAAGCTGTTTTTTCAACTCACATTGAATGCCCAGGATAGTCTGGAAAAGAGACAGATTTAAGAAACAGTATTTGTGTTAGGAATCTGTCATCTCATCCAGCCATTCCAGTTCTATATTTTCTGTTTCTATTCCCCTCAAAGATGATGAGGGATGGAGACTCCATGTTTTGTTACATTAAAGCGACGGAGAAGGCAACGCATTAGTATTAATTATGTTTATAATGTGAAATGAGTATTGTTACTAATGTCTTTATTCACAAACATTCTTGCTTCCTTTAACCACCATTTCTGAATTTTAAATGGCTTTCCACCTTTTGGATCATATATCCCTTCTGATTAAATCATCTGCTAGTTCCTGAGTGGTTTTGCTGGAAATTTTGGTGGATCTTTATCTCTTCCTCACTACTTCCTCTCAGGGAAGCATCTACTGCTCTAGAGGGTATGCCACAACCTCCCTCTTCAGCTATTTCAGGGCTTTAGTATCTGAAAGTAGCATGCTTCCCTTTTGGACAGTTTCTTTTCTTGGGAGATCCATTTTCCCTTCTACAATTCACCACAGAAACAAATTACTACTTAGCATTCTACTTACGAAATCCCACCACGTGCCTTAGTAGAGTAACTATGGCTTTAGCAAATTTATCCTTTGGCACTTACTAGCTGTGTGACTAGGGGCAAGTTACTTCTCTGAAGAGAAGTCAAAACATCTCTTTGCTTATTCACTAAAGGGAAGCTTTGGAGGCTGTACTTAGTTTTCCAAATGATAATTTTCACAAACCTTTCCAGGATCCCACTCTTGAGTTTTTGTTTGAAGCTGCAGAAGCTCATAGGTTAGCTCCACACTTTCTATTTCTGGTTTTGGAAATCCAGGCAGCACATTGTGTAATTGGAAACCAAATAACTCCAACCAACTTCCAATATCTGTGAGATATAAATTAAGAACAAAATTAAGAACAGCACACACCTACAAACAAACTTTCGAATGTTTCAAGGACAACATGCAGAAATACCTTTCCTGTTCTTTCATGTGACAATAAGGTCTTCCTTATTCTACACACTCTGCAAACAAGAGCAAAAGCCCAATAGCCCCCTTGCCCCAAGCTATCTGATGCCATGGAGATTTTTTTTGGAAAGCTAAGCTTTTGATTTACGAGAATTGTTAAAGCATTAGAGGGACTGTAGAGAACCCCAATTTTTTTTTTCCAAATAGACTAGCGTATCTGTTCACTGTCCAGAAATTTCCTGGAGAGAGACTATGATGACAGGGAAATCTGATTGAAATTATGCAATGTAATCCTGATTTTTTCCCCACTCTGCTATTTCCCATAAGCTGTGAAGAATGAGACAACAGTGTAGTAAAATGCAAAAGCATCTGGTTTGTTGTTGACTAGCATGTTTTTTTCTCACCCTAGAAAACTAGGGAAGAGAGCAGATGTACGAGAGCTTGTGGGTTCCCTGGCAGGAAGTAGAGGCAATCTTTGAGCAAATAAATGATACTAAGCTCTTTGTAGTTTTACATTGTTCAAATACCTGTGGTGTATTTTGTAACATCTTGTATTCTGCCAACGGGATAGTTATTTTCAAACGAGTAGAGGTTGAATGGTTTAGGAAGAGCGTTTAGATGCTTCCATATATGATGATTAGGTGTCGTCCAACGGCCAGCAACAACATCATAATCTCTTTGTCCCAAGTGGACTAATTTTGTGAGGGAATCGTAGAGGCCTCCATGAAAACCAATGACGACTTGAAAGTCTGGATAAGTGTCTTGATAAACATCACCATAGGGTGTATACAGTATCTCTTTGATCACCTGTCCTCGGCTACTAAACACGGCCAGCGGGGTTCCTGTATTGTCACAGGCTACATAGTATTCTTCTCCACTGCTTAGTTCCATTGCAATGAGGTGGCCTTGAAGATCATAGTACAGCGAGGTAATCTCTGAGCTTGTGTGATTGTAGAGATGGGTAACTCTAATGGGATTGCCAAGATCTGCATAAAAGAACTGGAGATGCTGTCCTTGACTGGATTTACTGGCAACACGTCGTCCAAGCCCATCATAGTAGTATTGTACAGTCCAACCGGAAACCTTATTGTAGGCTTTGTGTAGTAGGCCGTTGGAATTATAGTCAAATATATCATTTCCCCTCTGTCGCAGAAAGCCGTCTTCATCCATCTTATACTGAATTTCTCCTAGCCTAGTGATGCGGTCTCTGAGGTCATATCTGAGAGGTGTCAGGCGAGCACTGTTTCCATGGCTTAGGAGGTTGATGTTCCCATTCAGGTCATAACTGTAGCGCCACTGGGTTTTATCATTCACAGAGACAGTTTGAAGCTGACCATCAGCATCATACTCATAAAAGTACCTTGTTATATTGGCTTCTACTCCTACTCTTATATCGCATATTACCATGCGGCCCATATTATCATATTGAATGGTCATCCAATAGGCAATTGCTTTCAGGATTTCATATTGCACTTCAATCACTTGTCCATTGGCACTGAAGATCTTGGTGTGTTTCATGACGGTAGTGGTTATGACTTGGTTTAAGTCATAATTGATTACACTGAATTTTCCAAACTGTTCTGTCCTTCCGGAAACGTCAACATAACGGTAAAGATCTATTGGCAAAGGAGTCTCATTTATTACAGCTTGCATGCTGGTGACCCGAAAGTTGTTATAACTATAGTCAAATCGTGCATTCACAAGGCCTTCTTCACTGAACCGGAAAATCTGACGTCCAATAAGAGGACCTGCAGAGAAGCAAAAACACATTGACAACGAAGTTAGGTGACAAGTGTTGCTAAAATTTAAGATGGGGCTATATTAGTTTTAAGCAAACTTTAGGTTTTTCTTCATTTTAATGCTTTCTGAAATATTTTGATGGCTGGAAATATATAGCCTATATATAAAAAACTATGTTCTTTGGTAAGTACTGAACAAAGCCATCCTATAAAGATCTTCTTATACAATGTGTATAATACATATCTAATTGATATAGGAACAACAAAAAATCAGGCAAGTATATAATCACAACCACTGGAGAAAGACTGATTTTTTTATGATGAAATGTGGAGGACCAATTATACAGTACAAAAACTCCTTGGTTTGGCCACTTGTGAATCACAAATTGGTGTATTCACATAAAGGGATTTGATATAGAATAATAAGCTGGGAACTGAGCTTACACTTTAACCTGTGACCTGCAATTTTAGTCATTTGAGCAGTTATAAATTTTCTGTGTGTGTGTGTGTAGTTTGTGTTACAAAGTTGAATAACTACAGAGGCTGGTACTTCTAGGACTCTGTCCTTTCTATACCCACATTGCCAACAGCAAAGGCCCTTATTATCTCACACAGACAGTGCAAATATTCTGTCTCTACTGTCTCCCTCATCCAATCCTATAAAGCACAGCTATGATGGTCTTGCTTTTGTGTAATTCTGTTGTCTTTCCAAAAAATTGGGTTACTACAAAGGTTTACTAAAAAAGGGTTGACAAAAGATCAGTTCCTTCAAACTGGAGGAACTAAGGAGGTTGGGAACACGTTGGTTCTCATGTAAAACCTTGCTTTCTTTGGAACAATGGAAATGCCCGTGTTACTTGCTGTTATCACTTATTAGAAATAACTATTTTATTTCTTAGATCATTCTAACAATCCCTTCCTTATAGTTGCCAAGCCTTGTATAATAATCACTAATCTGGCTTATTAAAATCTTTGTTTGATTTTTGTCCTGACAAGAATGTTTATACATTGTACAAATGTGTTACAGTTCAATGAGAAATAATTCCTCTCTGTGTTAAATGTACTCTCCTTTGTGACCACAAGTAATAAAGCTATGTTTTGATTAAGTTGAAAGTTGCCTACTTTATTCTTAAATACTGCTTACTTTAGAACCTTCCATGGCTCTTTGTTACCTGCCAAATTAACTACTAACTCCTTAAGCTGGTAATCAAAGTCTTCCAAATAGGTCCAACCTACCCATTTCAGCCATAGCTGAACTATAGAGTAGGGGTACCTAGGTGGTACAGTGGATAGAGCACCGAGCAGGACAGGAGTTCAAATCTAAGTTACTTCACCCTGACTGCCTTGCATCCAGGGTTATCTCTAGTTGTCCTGATTCACATCAGGCCACTGGATCCAGATGGCTCTGCAGGAGAAAGTGAGGCTGGGGACTTAGCACAGCTCCCCTCACTCAAATCCAATTTATGTGCTTGTCATGGTATCATCTGCCTGTGGTCTTCTTTGAGAATGAAGGACATCAGAATATAGGGTTGAAGTCTAAGGAAGAACTAACTAAAATGGATTTCTTTTATATCCTCTAGTTCAACTTTAGAACAACATAGCCTATCTTTCTGATTCTAGTCTAAACTTGAAATGCTCTCTCTACTATCTTTATTGAAATACAATCATTCTATTAGATCTAGCTCAAATATCACCTCCTCAGTGTGATGTATTAAATGATTTATCCCTCCTATAAACTTCCATAGCACTTTGGTTGTACTTTTCACAGATACTTAACTATAATTCGGAATGAAATGTCTCATATCTATCTCCTCTGCTAGACTGTAAGCTTCTTTGGATAAAGGGCTTTTAAAAAATATTGGCATCTCATCCCAAATCTTGTGAGGATTCAGTAAACATTCAAATGTTCCCACCTTGGAAACTTTATAGCATACCTGTTTGTCTGTATCTGATTGTACAGATAAATCCATCATGCATCAGATGTATTGTCTTAATCACTCCTGAAGACTCTTCATAGGTAAATGTGACTTGAGTGGTATCATAGAGAATCTCAGACAGTCTGGACTGTTTAGTATACTTGTAGAGAACTCTGCGGCCTGTCCCAAGGTAAAGGGTCTGCAGGAGTCTTCCATCTCTGGTAAAGTCCTGGATAAAAGAAGTGCTGCTATCTGGAGGAGTATAGATATTTCTATAGTAACCCACCGAAAGCATGGTTTGTAAGCTGTGGCGTACCATGCTGGGCATGGTGACTGAGAGGAGGCAGTCCGACTGGTCATATTCAAATATATAACGTCGCTGGCTATGCAAAAGGAGCATCACAGACTGAAAAAAACAACAAAACCACAAAACAGAATATATTTGAGTTACGGCCATACTTGTTAGAAACTAATTTTCATGTATATCAATCTAATCCTTAAATTCCACATAAATAGAACTGTTGGTGTTCTTGAAAAGTACATAAAATCAAATTTTTGCAAATTGAATTCTATTCTTAGTACACCAGGAGAACTCATTTCTTCTCCTGTGGATGGCTACCTCCAAGTGCATCTGGTTTATAAGTATAGAGTTTTGTTTAACTTTATTTCTCAAAGTGGGGCCCATGTGGGTGAAAGTAGGTTGTACTGAAATGGCCCTCACACCCAGAGAGATGACTGATCATCCCCACAAGATAACACCATCACAGACAAGCAACCAAGTTCAAATCCTCTTCCTGACATTATTGTTGTGACTTTGGGCATGGTGCTTCAACCCCCTGGACCTCAGTTTCCTCAGCTGAAAAAGAATTGGACTAAATAACAGCATGTCTCCAAGGCTCATTCCTGCTTTAGGTCTAGGATCCTATGAAAAAAAGGCAATTATGTCTGTAGATGTAAGTATCCATGAAGGCTGTGTCAGGGATGTCTCTCCCCCTGGCTTTAACTGTTTAGAAAATGTCTCTTACTGTACCTCCCTCACCTACCAATCAATTAGCAAACAGAATCTGGAACAAATCAAGGTCAACACGTAGCATCTTGAACTTAAGTCAAAGCTGGTTTGGGGGTAAAATTCACAAAGATGGTTTGTCTATGAGGTGATGTCTCAATACAAACATGTTGCTTTTATACCCCAATTCAAATCCTGTCTATCTTGAAAAGCTCAACTCAAACACTAAATGAAAAATTGACTGATCACCCTGGAGAAGTAACAGAGTGCTACTAAGTCAAAAGATCTCTATTTTATTGAAGAATAGAGTTTCATACCCCTCTCTTGCACCGGAAAATAATAATAGTCATAGTAATATTTCTTAAACTTGAAGGGCTATAGAGCCCTTGTTTCATTTGATTGTGCCAAGGACCCTGGGAGGTAGGTGTTATTATCGCCTTTGTTCAGATGAGGAAACCAAGGCAAATGGGGTGAAGTGACCTGCCCAGGATGGTAAAACTAGTGTCTATGGCAGTATTTGAACACATCTTCCTGACTTGCAAGGTCACTGTTCTCTCCCCTCCAAGCTGCCTCTTTCCCTCTCCTCTACACCCCTGGTAATGTTTTGGCAATGGCGTATTTGGTATTTACTCCATACGATTGTTTTTTTTTTCCTCCTCTCACTTTACTTCTGAAAAGTAGGCACCCTGTAGTCATGATGCTGCAGGTATTATAGAATACAGTTAGTTGCCATTGCTCTCTGACTTTTCAGATGCAATTTTGACATTGAAGCCTAAAAGCCAGTAGGGAAAATGAGCAACTTGCCACTGAGCTCAAGGTCTTTCTTAAAGGAGGAATGTTCCCACTTCCCATTATGTGCAGTATGCATTTGTGAGGGAGTTGGGGCTGGGGGAAGAGGCTTAAGTGGATGCTTTTTCTAGTTCAGCGCCTTTCTAGAGGAAGAAGGAGGAAAATGCCAGGACTTTCCTTTGATTAAAAAGTAGATTTCTTGAATTTCCCTATTTTTCTGTCAATCCTACTATGAACAAATGGCATGGCACGATATGGCCTGCACACATACATATCTGTTGCCAATCTGCTCGGGCCAGTTCCAGGTCTTTATTGTCCTCTCCTTCACAGCCCCCACCTCCCGATGGTAAACCACTGCCTGAACCCTATTCCCTTGTGGTCCAGATGCTATCCAAGGTCTACTTTGTTTTTGAAGCTTCTTGCCAGTGACAAAATAAGAAAACTCTCCAATGTAAACATTGTGTTTCTCAGTCCTCATTTGCTTACTTTTTTTTACTTTGGGGTACCTGTATAGCAGAACTCATTGGGTTTAGCATCTAATGTACTTCCCCAAGAATGTGAAAATGCCTTTTATTTGCTCAAATAACTCAGTTGGAGAACTATGTCCTAAGTCTTTTAGAAGACCTGAATAAAATGCCAAAATATTTCCTTCCTTCAAACAAAAAGACTTGGCTTTATATGTGGTTGAACAGGAAACTAAAGAAGACAGGTATGAGAAATGTGCTAAGTTGAAGCATGGAAAATAACCACAAGATGGCAATATTGCTCAAAACAGATGGGTCTGCCAATCAAAACCTTCTGCTTGACTGTGTGGTCTTTAGGTCTTTAAGGTCAAAAGTATCAATTTGGTACAAATTTATCAACTTAATGTCTAATTAAATAATTTCATAAATTTAATTAAAACTAAAATGCATAAATAAAAAAAAATGCAGAATTTTAAAGAAATTGTTTCTAATGAGTGATTGTGGGGAATGAATATATTTAGACATTTTTGTCAACTCAAACTGTAAGTGTGGTTGCTACTTTCCTAGGTGCTGGGGAAGATCACAATTTAGATGGGACATAGTCTCTCATGTCATGTGACTTATCATTTTATAGCTTCTACTATAAGTCCTAAAAAGATTTCAAAATACCTATGGTTACCTTCAGGAAAATTCTCACCAATCAAAATAGAAAATTAAATGAATTCAAAACAACTACAGATCAAACTCTTGTGCAGGGACATACTAACAGAGTACCTTAAGGTCTATCGTGACTATCTCTTGCCTAGAGCAATCTAACATTTTTCCAGCGACATTACCTTTCTGTAAGTATTCATATAATCAAAAGAACATGAACAAATATGCTAAAAAGGAAGAGAAAGCAACGCTATTATTTCTATTTGAATTTAAAACAATATATGGCGGGGTATGGGCTTTTAAGAAAGCTTTGAGCTGAAAAATAGCATACTTATTCAATTAAAACACTGGCTTTGCTATATTACAGAAAATGTTAGAAAGCATGCTTGCCATGAAGATAATTAATTACTCACAATCTCATTTAGATTTTTATGATCATGAATTTAGCACATGCCCACTTACCTTCTCTAAGTAAGTATAACTCCATATTTTCCCATCAGCCCAGGTTCGTGAAATTATCTTTCCACCCTGGTCATATTCCATTTTCTCAGTCCAGGTCCCTCTTTGAATATAAGTTACTAGTCCCGAGTGTGAATAGGTGATGTTCACTTCATTATATCTGCTGATGGGAGACCACAAAATTGGGCGCCCAGTCTGGTCATAAAGAATCCGCAGGGTAAATTTCCGATGGTCATCATAGATTTTTCCCGTGCGGGTTATGTGATCAAAATCTATCGAGAGCAGGTTTCTGTTATGGGCCTAAAGAACAACACAGATAGAAAACATTTCAAAAATAGTGTTGGATCAAGTCTTTTTTGGTGGGTGGGGAGGGAAAGAATGCATAAGTGATATTCTGATTCTTCTCTGGCTCTATTTCCAGTCTTTCCTTGAGAGTGGCAAATGTCTCTCTGTGTGTGGAAGAAGCAATGGGGAGAGGAAGGATGATAGTGGAAATGACAACAGAAGAAACCTCTTCCTTTTCTTTTTCCCCATCTCAACTATATTATCATGACTTTCAATCATTTATGGTCATGTTTCACATGAATTAGATACTTACTAAGGAACATTACAATTCCTATAGTGTCAGTCAGATCCTTGCAACCTCTTTCCAGAAGTTCCCCCCAGGCCTTAGCCTGGATATTCTAGCCTAGACAGGATATTCTAGATTCCATGCTTGCTACCACCAACCCTCTTATCAGCACAATCTTGTAACCTCTCCTAAATCTTAAATCAACCATTGTCCCAGAGAGAATGTGACTTAGAAAGTCTGATAGTCGCTGTTGTTAGTGGAAAACAAATGAAGAAAATATGATCAAAGCAGACTTGTGCTGTACTAACATAACTGATTTATAGATGGCTAAGAAAGTTGAGTCAAAGAATTAGCAGTCACTGCTCAATACTTCCAAGAGAAATCGTCTGAAACAAAGTCCAAGTAGATCTCAGAGAATATTAGTCTAGCCAGTTGTCTGACACGACAGAGATAAAAAAACTGGCAGAGCTCAATTTTTTCCAATATTTCAATTGGTTGTGTTGGTGTTGGGTACACCTAATAGTTGATGTCAACACAATTGATTTAAAAATGAAACGTTCAGCAGATAATCTGGTATTATGTAAATAAAATATTCAAAGAGTAAACACAGGAGTGATATTAGAGAATATTAGGGCTGAAAGGTATCTTCAATATAATCAAGCCCAATATTTCTCCCCCTCTCTTTTTTTTTTTTTTTAATACAGAGGGGTAGAGTTGGATTAGGACCAATGTTGCTGAGTCTCCACTTGCACATACTTTCCACTATCTTTTTCTCCGAATTTTAGTCAAACTTGATGGCTTGTGCAATCAAATGTAGCCTTAAAGAGTCTACCTTTAAAAATAATATCACATTGAAAAAGCATAAGCATTTCTAGGGGATGATACCTCTGGAAAATGGATGGCAGGAAATCAAACCAATAACCCTAGGAAGATAGAACATAAGTCAAAATTTAAATAAAACACAGTAAAATAATAAAGTTCTCAGAATCTCAAAGGAATTTTAAAAAGCAGGAAAGAAGGGAAGCTAACATTACCAGATTCTTATCGATAATCCTCAAAATTCTTTAGTATTGTTAAAAGATGGAGAGGTAGATGACTGATTCAAACTAGATAGAAAAGTCAGTCAAACGTAATACTACAGGGTTTGATAAATCCAATAAAATTAAATACTGGGGAGGAAATTTCTCTTTGAAAAAGAATCCATTTCTTTTTTTTTGGGAAAATTAGAAAGCATTAGGGTAAGAACATCATACATCAAATAAGCACACTACCAAAATATAAAAGGTCACAACACGAAAAATTAGAGAAGGAAAGTTAAATTCTAGATAGTTGATTCTAAAAGGTAAAATAATCAATTCTATTACTTGTGATTCTAAAGAGCTTTTGCACCAAAAAACAAGAAAGAAGATAATGAAGAGAAACAGGTAGAAGGGAAAAGCATTGCATCAAATAACTGAAAAAAAGATGATAATCACAAGAAACAAGGAGTTGATACAAATAGAGACATTCTCCAGTATACACGTGGTCAAAAGATATAAGCACTTGTCAAAATTAGAACGGCAAACCACCAAACCACATGATAAAGTCCTTTGAATCACTAATAAAGGTAATACAAAATAACACAACTCTGAGATTTCACTTCACACCTACCAAATTAGCAAAACTGATAAAAGATAGTGATTGTAGAAAAGGATCTGTGAGAGGATAGGTCTGCTAATAAATCATTGGTGAAATTTGTGATTTGGTACAACTTTTCTGCAAAAGCAAGTTGCAGCCATGCAAAAAAAAAATAATGAAATTGCCCATTGCTTTTGACCTACACATCTCAGTCCCAGGATGTCAATGAACAAAAGAAACGTTCCACAAATGCAAAAATATTCCTAAGGGTATTCTTTGTTTCTAGTTTATGTAACACAAAACTTCATAAACTCAGAGAATGTTTGAACGATTTGTGGCACAGGATTGAAACAAAATGTTACTGAAATAGAAGAAATGAATATGAGGGATTCAGCGAAATAGGAGATTTGTATGAAGTGGGAGAACAAAGAGTAGAACCAAAAGTCCGTTCTTGTACCAATCAATCAACAATAATAGCAGCTAGGTGGTGCACTGGTAGAGCAGTGCATTCAGGGCAAGAAGACTTAAGTTCAACTATGGACCCAGACACATAATAGCTGTATGACCTAGGGCTAGTCATTGAACTGCTGCCTGTCTAAGTTTCTCCTTCTAAAAAATGGGGGTACTAGTTCCTACCTTCCAGGGTTGTTATGAGGATAAGATGATCTTGTAAAACTTATTCCCTTCTCTCTACCCATCAAACATTTTTTTTTTAGTTTTTGCAAAGCAAATGGGGTTAAGTGAGTTGCCCAAGGTCACACAGCTAGGTAATAAGCGTCTGAGGCCGAATTTGAACTCAGGTCCTCCTGACTCCAGGGCCGGTGCTCTATCCACTGCGTCACCTAGCTGCCCCCCCCCCACCAAGCAGTTTTAAGAGTCTACTACGTGTCCGACAAAATTGAAAAAGCTCTTGCCTTCAAGGAATTAGATTTTTTAATTCAGGAAAATATCCCACAAATACAAGGTAATTTTGGGAATGAGGCACAAGCAACTAAAGGAATGGGAGTCAGGAAAAAACTTTATGTAGGTGTTTGAGTTTTACCTAAATCTTGAAGGAAATAAGTAATTATAAGAGGCAGAGGGGAGGAGGGAGCACATTCTAGGCTTTGGAATATGCAGTTCAAATATTGACATGGGAGATGCATCTCCCCCTGTGTGTGGGGAACAGTCAGAGGGAAGACATATTTGGCTATACTGGAGTGTGGGAAGGAGGACATAGATTAAGGCAAGGCAGACAGGAAGGGAAAAGGTTATTGAAGGCTTGAATGCCAAACAGAGAAGTTTATATTTGATCTTTGAGGGGATAGGAAGCCACTGGAGTTTAATGAGTAAGGGGGTGCCAGGGTTAGACTTCCACTTTAAATTATATTGGCAGGGGGATGGCTAGGTGGCGCAGTGGATAAAGCACCAGCCCTGGAGTCAGGAGTACCTGGGTTCAAATCTGGTCTCAGACACTTAATAATAATTATTTAGCTGTGTGGCCTTGGGCAAGCCACTTAACCCCATTTGCCTTGCAAAAACCTAAAAAAAAATTACATTGGCAGGCAAGAAGACAACAAATTGGAATGGGGAGAGATGAGGCAAGTAGACAGAGATAGGAACTGGACCTGTGATTTCAATGGTATAGATAGATGATTCTTGGAAGAGGGGATGATCTTTTCTCTACTTTTGCTGCTTGGTACCTTCTCTGCAATTTATAATCTTCAAAAGTTACTAAGAGTATTTAGAGGTTAAAGGACTTACCCAAGGGTCACAGAACTAGTGTCTGTCAGAGGTGAGACTTGAATCCAGGCTTTCCCGGTTTTAAAGTTGGCTCTTTAGAGATCCACTATGACTCTAGCTTCTTGTTGCTAAATAGAGATGATAATTAGACCTATAGGAGCTAATGAAGTCACCAACTGAGGAGGGTATCGAGAAGGCTCAGGACAAACTATAGTTAGGAGGTATGATGTCGTAGATAGATGAGGAGCTGGAAATGAGACCGAGGACTGGTAAGACAAGAGGGGAACTAAGAGATAATAGTGTATAAAAACTCAGAAAATCATATCCAGGAAGAAAGGGTGGTCAGCAGAGAGAGAGAAATCGGCAAGGATGAAGCTGAGAAAAGCCCATCAAATTTAGCAGTTGAGAGATTTTGGGTAACTTTGGAGATAAAGCAGTTTTGGTTGATGGCAAGAGCCAGATTACAGAGTTGAAAAGTAAGAGGAGAGGATGTGGAGGCCATGAGTATAAACAATTTTTTCCCCCTAGGAGTTTGGCTATGGATGGGAGCAGAGATAGAGAATGGCATTTATACAGAATTTCATCCAGTCTAGTGACGTCATATCTGAGAGGAGGCAGGTAAGTGCTATTCCCATCTGTTAAGGTGTAACTTAAAGGCCTGTGTTTTAAAAGGCTAGAGGAAAGTTGAATATATTTGTGAGCAATAGAAAGAATCAGAGGGAAAGACTCAAGATCTACCAGAGAAGAGATGAGAGGGTATGGGATTGAAGGTTTAGATAAAAATATCTATAAAATGATGCCAAACAACTCAGATTAATGATGATGACCAAACTTGGTCCCAGAGAATAGATGGAATATAAGGATACAGAATGATGTATACTGTCACCGATTGTCATTTTTTTGGACTGCATTTTACTTCTGTTTTCCTTTGTTGCAACTAACCAGGACTCAATTTGCAGTAAGTATTAATAGGAAAATGATTCTCACATTCACAAAAAGGTAAAAAAGTTTTTTGGTGTTGTTTGGCAACTTTGAGCACACTGATTTTAACTCCCTTGGTCTCCATTTCTTTTCCTGCAAAACAAAGCTAGTACAATGATGGCTTTCCTTTCCTTCCCTTTCATCTCTGGTCCCTGGGAAAAAAAGCATAACACATATCTGACAGGGAGAGTACTTAATAATGAGAACACCACAGCTTGGGAAGGTCACTGAAAATGATCAGTAGCCAATGTGATGTTAGGTTCTGATGTTAGGTTCTGTGAATGTATACTGCATCGCCTTATGATCGAGACTTGATATGTGGGGCCTAGAGGAAAAGAAGCATTCTTTGCGCTGTTTCCTGTGCTTGTATACTGTTCGTTCACAATAATTGTAACAGTTAAAGTTATGTTAGAATGATTACTTAAAGAGCCCATGTAACAAGTGACTTTCAGTTCAACTAAATCAGTGACTTTATTTGTTTGATAGACTGTATTTACATTTCCTCATAAAGTCATTATTACAGCTGCACAAATAGGAATCCGGGCTGCAACTCCATTGGGAGGTTGGCCCAGGCCAATGCCTGCTGGTATTTTTTGATCACTTGTAATGATTGCCCATGTTTAGATCTCTGGATAATGCACACTGCTTTTGATGCTCCTGTTAAAATACTGGTTTCAAATGCGGAGCTTTGGAAATAAGTGTCACATCAATCTACTCACTGAAAGGAGATGGAGAATAAAGGCTACATGCTTACCTAGGATTTCCATTAAGAGTTATGTGTGGGGAAGCAAGAAAGCTTTCCAGATGCTTTCTCTAGATGGTACTCCCTTGACTCCAAATATCATCTTGGAACCCCAAGCCTTTCATTCCCTAGATAAGATTAAAGGCATGTATCTGGCAGAACATAATCTGATGAACTACTGTCAGACAAGAGCCTGGTGGTCCTGGACTTGAAGCTTTGCTTTGATGCTAAAGTGGTAGAATGGAGCACTAGACGTTGACCTGGCATTGCCCTAGAGGGGTCCTGGCAATAGCAGTTGATATTTTGGGGCACCAAAAGAAGAGGTGGAGGGCTCTGAGGGCAAAATCGCCTTCACCTTGCAATTTTACTAAGAAATAGCCTGGTTTGAAACCAAATTTAGGGGGAGGGTGGATGATTTAAATTTGGGAATGAGAATTTCCAACATCCTATTTCTCAAAAGTGTGATTTACACATAATTAAGTCAAATTCAAACTTGTGTTGAGTAACCCCTATACTCTGACTCATTTTAACAGTGGGTAGGTGTTGAATGAATTCTCAAAGGGCCCCTCTACCTTGTGCTGCTGTCCACTCTGTTTTTCTCAGTTACAGAAGAGTGGGCAGGCCAGCTGGCCTGGTTACTTACAGACTTGATGGCAAGGCTGGAAAATGAAATCGGATAGTTCTTTCATTGAACTAACCTGGAAAACAGCATGAAGCATAGGAGACCGAAAATCTGGAATTCGTACACCTTAGGGTGGGGAGAATAAGAGTAAGCAGTGCTGCCATCACTTTCCTGGCTGGTGGCCAGGCCAAACTATATTATTATATTCAGTCTATGCTCTGTTTCTCTGCTTTTCTATTGCAGACAGCTGAACTGTTTCTCTTTCCAGAGTCTATGCCATTTATTAATATTTCTAAGGTGAAATCTAAAGTTTTAAAGAACATACACAACTATTCTCAGTTGTATTAAAAGCTGTGATTCTGGAGGATGCTTACCACTTTCCCCTACATTAGGGAGGAAACCCCAATTGCACAGTAATTGGAGGTCGGTTTTTGTTTTGTTGAATATGTAAATACAATTTTCTCCACTGATTTTATAGTTTGAGTTGTACATTTGATGTTTTTTTTCCCCCAAAGTCACATGGTTTTGCCTTGGGAATCCTGTAGAATGAGAAACTCTACACACTAATGGAATTCTCTCCCATGGATGAAGCAAATGACAAACTGGAGCTAGAACCTGAATTAGTTTGCTTTTAGTTAATGTCTAATCTTTGTTCCAGGCACTAAAGCTTTTTTCTGTGCTAAAGAGAGATGTATTTACAGAGTTGATATAGTGGATGAAAAGTTAAATTAAATGGATTGCAAAAGTACCTTGAAAAGGAGATGATTCAACTGAATTTTGGGCTGGGGGAAATGGAGTGAAAACAAATGACATATTAGGTGTTAGTTAGTTTAATAGAACTAAGGAAGGATGCCTTCAAAATATCCAAGCCTGGATTTGCTCAGACTAAGTGAGATATCACTTTTTCTATTTTGATTTTGGGGCCGGGGGTCTTTGGGCAAGAAATAATTTCTTCTTGTCTTTGGATTGAAACATGCACACTAAGAAAGAACAGCTTTTTTTTTTTTTTTAGGTTTTTGCAAGGCAAACGGGGTTAAGTGGCTTGCCCAAGGCCACACAGCTAGGTAATTATTAAGTGTCTGAGACCGGATTTGAACCCAGGTACTCCTGATCCAAGGCCAGTGCTTTATCCACTACGCCACCTAGCCGCCCCTCCACTATGCCACCTAGCCGCCCCTTTCTTTTTTTCTTTTCAGCTGGAGGGAGAAAAGTGGATGTGACAGGTGTCCTATTGGAGGAACATTTGTTCTAGATCACCTTACCAAATAGACTTGTAAAGGACTCTGCAATTTTGTGCACAAATACCTAGCATTTGATACACCACTGTGTTCACCTGTGTTGGACTGTTTTTGTTTTCAAAATGGTGCCATATTTTACACAAAAAAGACCAGGATATGCTCATTTATACAGTTAGGCCCATGCAAGAGTCCACAGTGATTATGGGGCCAAAGGGAAAAATTAATTTCAATCAGTCATTGGGTTTCTAAAAGTTTGAATATTGTGTCATTGGAGAGATCAAATATCTATTTTTTTGTACCCTTTATCTAGATATTGGGTGATATGGAAACAGCTGGAGACTTATTTTCTTCAACCTTCTAAAAGATTTGAAAAAAATCATCCATATATTTTCTCAAAGTCAGCTAAAGGAGTTTCAATCTCCCTTCAATTTTTCCCTTTATGAGAGTTTAAGAAGCATAATATAGTAGACATTAATTATTTCAACAGTACTAAACTATATACTATGGGGCAGTGTAGAAATCAGGATTGTAGATCTGCATCTTACCACTTGGTAGTAGTGTGACCGTGGCCAAATTCCCTTGAGACTCAGGTTCTTCTTTTGGAAAATGGAAATAATAGCTTCCCATATCCAACTGGTTGACAAGTATCATTAATTCTACACTTCTTGCACATCCAGCCCCTTCATTCTACTCACACAGCCATCACTCTAGCTCTTGCCCTTAATTACCTCTGTCCTGGACGATTGCATTAGTGTCTTGATTGGTTTCTTGGATTTTAAGTCTTTCTTCTATCCTTTTTTATATACAGGTAAAAAAGAAATATTCCTAAAACACAGCTGTGACCATGCCACTACTCAGATCAAAAACTTCCAGTGAATCCCTCTTGTTCTGGGATAAATCATAGCTCATTTATTTGACTGCAATCTAGCTTCAGCCATATTCCGTGTTCATTGCACTTAGTCCTTGTGATATATTCTGTGGTCTACTCCAAGTGACCAACTTGCTTCTCTTTTGTCATTTACAACATGCCAGTCCTCGGCTCTGTCTTTACACAGGTTGTCTCTCACACACGTGTTATTCTTTTTTTTTTTTTTTTTTTTTTTTTTTTTTTTTTTTTTTAGTTTTTGCAAGGCAAATGGGGTTAAGTGGCTTGCCCAAGGCCACACAGCTAGGTGATTATTATTAAATGTCTGAGGCCGGATTTGAACTCAGGTACTCCTGACTTCAAGGCCCGTGCTCTGTCCACTGCACCACCTAGCTGCCCCTCTCACATGTTATTCTTGATGTTTAAGTGACCCACCCAGGAGACCTGAACCCAGCTCTCTCTGGTGTCAAGGTCAGCTCTATGTTCCGCATTGCCTAACTGAATTATATCATCACTCCTTTGCTGAGTTGCCCTTACCCATGGCGCTTATTTTCCCTGGGTCACATGCTCCTTTGGAAATGTGCATTTGATTTTTTCAAATGAAGGGAGTATCAAAGTTCTGAAGGAAGAAGTCAAGGTTGGTGCCAGTGGCTAGGACAGCTACTTTGGTGGAGTGATTTAAGGAATGATAAAACTCTCCATAGTCCTGAAATATGTCACCTACAAGCCCAATACAGATTTACTTACTATGTTGAGCCTATCTTAATATTTTATTAAACAGACAATGAGCAGATTACTGTGTCAGTCACCTAGAAGAGTTCTGAGAGAGTAGGAAAGAGGATAGGGAAGAGACAGCCTTCCAATTTCTTGCCTCCTTATCTTCACCAAATCTCTTCTCCTTGGATCTCTTTACCAAGACTAATCTTCCTACTTTTTACTCCCAATTTTTCTCTTCTAGGATCTTTTTCAGTTCAACATTCCTATTCTCTTTTGCCTTTTCCACCGCTCTCTGTATTTTCTCCTTTGTTTTTCCCTGCAGATATACTCAGATTTCTGTTATCAACAACAACAAAACAAAAACTTGACCCCAAACATCTTTTGGACTCCCTACCTCCTTGAGCAATTCTTCTGTTTCTTTCTTCCCCTTCATCTCCAAATAATCTAGGAACAGAAGCCTATACTTTCAGTTTCCACTTTCCCAGCCATTTTATTCAATCTCTTGCAATGTGGCTTTCATAACCTGTAATTTTTATCAAATGTTCTTTCCAAAGTAACTAGTGTGGTCCTTATCCTCCAATTCAATGGCATTTTGCATAATCTTCATTCTACTCGATCCTATTGCTGCATTAGACTTGGTTAACTATTGTTGAATTCCTTCCTTCTCAGTTTTGAGACCCCTAGTTCCTAAGGGCTCTCAAGATCTGACCTTGGCCTCTTCTTTTCTCTGCAGATAACTTTTTTTTTGACAATCTCACCCATTACCATAGCTGCAATGAACTCTTTAGGTAGTTGACACTCAAGTCTTGATTTCCAGCTTCAACTTCTCCCCTGAGCACCAAGCTCACGTTTCTATTGATCATCCTCATCCCCAAATGCCAATCTCTCTCTCAGACCAAAAGCAGACTCAGATGCTTATCTTGAAAACAAAAAGTCCTCCTTCCCTTGTCCCGGCTAGATTTCAAGCTAATATCTCTTCTCCCCTTCATTGCTAAACCTTTAGAGAAAAGTGGTTTACATTATCTACTTCTACTTTCGCAACTTGCCCCTAGAATTTGGCTTCTGACTCCAGGCTGCTTTAATAAAGAACATAACATCTCAATGTTGATAAGTCAGCATAATATCTTTTTTTTTAGTTTTTGCAAGGTAGTAGGGTTAAGTGGCTTGACCAAAGCCACACAGCTGGGTAATTATCAAGTGTCTGAGGCCGGATTTGAACCCAGGTACTCCTGACTCCAGGGCTGGTGCTCTATCCACTGTGCCACCTAGCCGCTCCTAGCATAATATCTTAATCACTAAATCCAGTGATCTCTTTTCGGAACTAATCTTCATAGTCTTTCTACAGCATTTAACACTGTTGACCATTTTTAACTTTCTTGATACTAACTTCTCCCTTGAATTTCATGCCACTACTTTCTCTTGACTCATCCACGAACTAAGTTTCTTTCCTAACTTCTCAAGCCTCAGTCATTTCCCAAGCTCTATCCTGCACACTTCCTTTCTTTTCTTTCTACGCTTTCTCCCTTGGTGATGCCATCAATTCTCATGGCTTCGCTGTAGATGATTACCACCTCACTATCTCACATGAGCTCCAGTCCAACATCTCTGGTTGGATGTGCTACTGATATCTGAAACTCAACGTGCTCCAAACTAAGTTCATCTTCCTTATAAACGTCTCTTTCCTCACTCGTCTATTTCTGCTGATGCCATCACTATTTTCCCAACCATTCAGGTTTGAAACCTGAGCCATTTTTGAATCATGCCTGTCTTATCACATCTAATCAGTTGTTCAAGACCGGTTGATTTAAATGATAGTAGAATCCAGGTCCTCTTTTACTATCTTTCTCACATTTGTCCTTTCTACTCTTACTGATGATATTCTAGTTCAAAGTCTTTATCCTTTCATACTTGTAAACATTATAACAATCACATTGATTTCTCTGCCTCCAGTTTCTTCCTTCTTTAATTCATCTTTCATATATCTACCTGAATCATCACCCTGAAGCACAGTTCTGATCACGTCACTGTTGTACTCAAGGACCTTCAGTAGCTTCCTACTGCCTGTGGGATCTAGAGCTCTTAGTCTGAGATTCAAGGCTCCCCACAATTTTGGCTCCAATTTCTCTCCAAACTCATTTCAGAGTGCACAGGTGTATTTCCCTATATGCGCAGGTGTCAGAGAGTATTTCTACATCTTTGCTTTTTAAAAAATTTCCAGGTGAGCCACCTCTTCCTCTATTATAACCTTCCCCGATTTCTTCCACCTCTGAGATATATGGCATCCTTTCCATCCTAATTCCTCATTCTGCCGATCGTACCTGGGCAAAATCTATGTGTAACCTTTGTTCTCTCTGAGCTCCTTGAAGGCAGAGCCCACACCATTAACTTATCTTTCCACCCAGTGCTAAGAGCAAAGTAGGTGAATGATTCATGTTGGCTGTATTAGACAGAGTCAAATTGAGGGTGGAGAGGAGGCCTGGGGTGCAATTGTTACTAGGAGCACGATGATGACATGCATCTAAGGGAAGAAGAACCAAGAAAAGCTAAAGACAAATAATTTATTTTCCTAACTGACCTCAAGTCACATGTTACACTGTTACCTAGACTCCCAGCTTTATAGCAGTGTTTTGTGGATCCTTGTTGATCTAATGAAGATTTTCCATAACCTGGGCAAAGAATTCCACATGATTGACTTACCCTTAGCCTCCTTTCAAATGCTGACATGTTGCCTTTGGTTTGCTCCTTCCGCTGCCGCCATTCAATGACGTTAGAATTGTGCTCTCCAGGTAGGGAGATATTACACTTGCCCAAGGTGGGGTTAACTGCCCCAGCGAGAATGTGTGGCTCAGTGTTGAGACCGATCTCCATACCGCTTGCAAAGGTGACCCGGAGGGACCCATCTGGACTCACTCGATAGGTGCTCTGGGTATTGTCTGTAGTCAGGATAAGAGAGAGGGACAAAGAACATGTGGGTTGAATTTTCCTTTGGGGTCCTTAGTTATTCAAATTGGCTAAACCCTCATTTTGATCATTTTTTGAGTCTCTTGATTTTCTTGTTTCTTGGATAAAACTTCTGGTCTAAACCTACAATGCTGACTTCGTTCTCTTTTTCATTTTAAGAGAATTCCCTCTGGCTTGTTAGGATGGCCTGCTTTGTTTGATATATCAAACTTGGCTTCCTCACAACCCAAGGCCAGCCTGAGTCTTATAGCAGCACTTCTCTGATCTCTTCCAACTCTCCAAGAAGATTTCGACAGAAGTCTATGTCTGATCTTCTCCAGGAGAGCTGTGATCCTGTGATCCTCTGCCATGACTTACTGCCTTCCTAGTGCATACAGTTTCTCATCAACTGAAAGGAACTGCATCCCCTAACCCACTTACCTCAGGAAAGCTATCTTGGATAAACAGGAGAGGAGGGCTACTACCACACTTCATTCATATATATTCTCATTCTCTCTCTCTCTCTCTCTCTCTCTCTCTCTCTCTCTCTCTCTCTCTCTCTCTCTCCTCTCCTCTCCTCTCCTCTCCTCTCCCAGTGTCTGCCCTTTTCTCTTGTTCTAATCTGAAGAGATTTCATTTAGATATATGATAATTGGATTTAGAGTTTGAAGAGAACCTGTAGATCAGTGAGTCACAGAATGAAAGAATTGTGAAATTTGAAGAGACTCAGAGGCTGTTACAACATATAAGACAAGCTAACCAGTCTACTTGAAGACCTCAAAATGAGGGGGCACCCACTACGTCCCAAGACAGCCCTTTCCCCCTTTTTAGGAAGTATTTTCCTGATACCAAATAGAAATTTACCTTTTTGTACTTTCTACCTCCTCCTTTTTATAGATGAGAGAATTGCAATTTAGAAAGGTGGCTCACTTGGTCACAGGGAGAAGAGCTGGAATTTGAGTAGTGACTGCACATTCACACATGTATGAAGTGTGGGACACAATGGAAAGGGAAGTGACCCAGGAGTGAGGTACTTGGTCCAAATCGGACTCTGCCGGTAGTGCAGTGACTTAAGCATGGACACCAAGGTGGCAGAGATGGGATTTAAGTGTGTGTCCGTGGAATACAAATCCAACTCTTCCCACTGTACCATAAGAACCTACAGAGTGATAGTTGAAGTTTACCAATTATATTGCTTTGGTCAACCAAGATTGGTGGAAGGCTGAGGAGGGGGAGAGAAAGAAACAGGCAACTTTGAAGTCAGGCCCAACATAATAATAACATGCAAAGTTCTATGATGTTTTAAAGTTTGCAAAGTTAAACCAGATTTGTCTTACCATGTTTTAAAATATATATGGTACTAGTAGCTGTAAAGTTAGTGGCTGTGATGACATTTTCTCGGTTGGAAGTGTCCAGTTCCACTTTAGTCAGTTTCTCCAGGTCACTGTGGAAGTTGCTGACTTCTCCAGTAGGAAAGGTGGCATTGGTCAGATGGCCCTCAAGGTCATACCTGGGGGATTCAATCCAAATCAACTGTGAGACATCTTGGCATAACAACAGGTTTTTGCATAGCTAAGCCACAACGGTAATAATGCTTCATAACACTCTAGGTTACGCGAAGGAGCAGTTTCCCTAAGGAAGCTTGAAACTTCTTTTATTTATTTATTTATTTTTTGCAAGGCAAATGGGGTTAAGTGGCTTGCCCAAGGCCACACAGCTAGGTCATTATTAAGTGTCTCAGACTGGATTTGAACCCAGGTACTCCTGACTCCAGGCCCGGTGCTTTATCCACTGCGCCACCTAGTGGCCTCAGCATGAAACTTCTAAGACAAACCAAGAAGCATTTATTAAATTCCTACAATGTATCAGCTAGAGGGCAGCTAGGTGTAGCTGTAGCAGATAGAGTACTGGCTCTGAACTCAGGAAGCCTTGAGTTCAGATCCAACCTCAAACACTAGCTGTGTGACCTTGGGCAAGTCACTTCACCCTCATTGCCTCCCATCCAGGACCATCTCCAGTTGCCCTGATCCATATCTGCCCACTGGATCCGGATGACTTTGGAGGAGAAAGTGGGGCTGGGGACTTAGAACAGCCCCTCCTCACTCCAGTCCAATTCACTTGCTTGTCCTGGCATCACCTCCCTGATGTCAATTCGGAAGAGCAAACCACAACAAAAGCAACAATGTGAATGTATTACACTGGGGAAACAAAGAAAGGCAAGGAGCTCACGGTCTAATATTCCCAGTATCTGGAAGTGTTTTTTTTAAGGGAAGGGAACACAAATGATAATAAATTACAGGTGGAAACTGATTTAGAAATCCCTCTGCTGTGGGGAAGAGATGAGTCAGCAAGTCCTGAATTTGCTGCAAAATCGAAGCTGCTCGGCTGTGATGTTGCATGTGTGCCACGAGAGGGCGCTCTCTGCCAAGGAGAAAAAGTACGCCTGCTGAGAACCAGAAGAAGGCCAAAGTTGATTTTGCCTTGAGAAAGGAAAAAAAGGATTTTGGGATGCTTTTTCAGTTGCCATATTTGGGATGAATAAATCCGCCTATCAGGATAAACAGGCACAGGGAAGAATAGAAACATGTTCATGAAAATATTCTCCACCCAAGTGCCGCCATCACTCTCTGCTCTTTTGAACATTTCGTAGCCCTGTTCATCGGGTTTTGTAATGTATTTGTAATGTTTGTAATGTATTTCTGTACCTGGGGTAAGAGCTACAGACCCAAGAGAGACCAGAAAGGCAGACTATCTAGGCTGCTTAAAACCATCGGCATCACTGACAATCTCCCAGTCTTCCAAATAAAAGGAAATGCTCTCGGGGAGGCTTGGGATGGACATTTGAGGTTGGATGGAACCATGAACAATGAATACTTCATTTAAAGTAAAGGCAATTCACTAGAAAAATGAGTACTGTTGCTCTGTAAGTTGAAAATGACTCAATATTTAGATACTCATGTTGGTCCTCAAAATATTTAGGTGGGCAGCAATGACAAGAGTTAATCTTGTTCTCCCCCCCCCATCATGCCAAAGTTTAGCGATTGAGCTGCTATTGAATGTTTCAGGCTCTAGGATGGAGAAGCACTCGAGTTGGGTGGGCAGGGAATAAGGGGCTGCACCATCTGGCAACTCAGTTTTTCAAAAAGATGTAAAAATAATCAATGTACATGTACGACCCATATCAGATTACTTGCTGTCATGGGGAAGGGAAGGGAGGGAGGTAGGCAAATGGGGACCTTGAAAGCTTACAAAAATGAATATTGAAAACTATCTTTGCATTTAAGTGAAAAAATAAAATGAAACAACATTAAAAATAATCAGTCAAAACAATCCTTTAAGGCCCTCTAGCTGTGTCTGGACAAAGGGCAGAAGGCCCTCTCTAAATTGGTCTTCATGTTCCATGGCTCTCCATTCTTCATATATCAGTCAAATTGATATGCAAAAGCACCATCTGAAACCATGTTCCTTTCCTACCGATGAAGCTCCAGTTGCTCTAGGATCAAAAAGCAAAGTCCTCTGGCATTAGAAGCTCATGACAATCTGGTGCCAGTCCCCTTTTTTCAGACTGATTAAATATTACTCTCTCCCCCCCATCAAAAAAAAAGACATTTCACTCAAACCGGCCTCATGTATATTCCATCACTTGCTGCTGTCCTTCATAATCGAAGAAGACCTTGCCATCACATGAATGATGACACAACTTAACAAAATGTTTATTTTAGTGAGGGGAAGGAATGTGGTACAAAGACAACCTTCTCACTGCCTTTTCTAGAAGCATTTTCACCTGATTTGATAGGAAACAGAATTTCTGGTGAAGGTCTGGATGCCGTGGGAGTCCTTGGCCTTTTGAATGTTCCTTCTCATAACAGTGAGGCACCACGGCTCTCTAGCAACTCTGGGAAAGTGCCAGTATGCGATATTCTGGTGACAACATAGTATAGCTAGCCTGTCTTTCGATGGTCTAATCATCAGTAAAGTGACAGAATTGTTCTGTTCAGCTCTGCAACCGTATTCCCCTGGAACCCATAGACTTTGGTGCCCTTGCATACACTGTTTCCCATCTCCACCCCTTAGAAATACTTGCTTCCTTCAGCTCAAATAGTATCCCCTCCATGTTTTTGTGACCTTTCCTTCCCCAAATAGCTAGAACCTAAATCCCAATCACTTTGCATCCCATCTGTATTGATATTGTTTTAAATGGCAATATGAGTGTGGATGCTGCTTGGCCCTTGTACAGGGATTCTTGGGATTCATAAACTGATTTTTCACAAAACTTTGATAACTGTATTTCAACACACTTGGCTTCCCATATAATCTTTTTTGCATTATTCTGAGAAGGGGCCACAGGCTTCATCAGAAGGCCAAAGTGGTCCATGAAGGGAAGAAGCATTAGGTACCAGGTACCTATGTAAGGATTATCTCATTTGATCCTCACAACAACCCTTGGAGAGGTACATGCTGTTCTATCCCCACTTTACAGTTGAGGAAACTGAGGCGAAGAGAGAGTAAATGACTTAAAAATTACACAGCTAGTATTAGAATTGAATTCTAGGCCCACCATTCACTGTATCACCTAACTTGCCTCAACGTATTTGTAACATATTTGTATATACATGTGTATCTATCTGCTTATATCTATCTATCTATCTATATAGATAGATAGATATGCACACGCCTATATATTGTGTCATGATACACAAAAGCTTAAGAACCTCTATTGCAGTAGAATCTTCTGCTCCTTGAACACAGGGACTGTTTTGTCTGTGATGTCATACCCCAGTACCTGTTAATTGATGGATCTTGAGTCCTCTTTGACTATCTTAAATAATGTTAAGCAGCCAATGTTCTTGTTCTCTGAAGGAACAGACCTTCCTGGATATAGAATTTTTCCTCTAATCTAAATATACTTCCTGGAAATTGTTGAGTGTAGTTCCAGCACCAACCCCAAATTTAGGTCTTTGGGTTGTATCTTTGTCAGTTCTGTTGAGGAAAACCCAAGGCTCCCATTTCCCCCAAGGGCTGCATTTCCCCTCACTTCTGATGGCAGAGCCAACCTTTCTGCATCTAACTTCCCATATAGATGTTTTGTCTCTCAAGCTCATTAGCATCAGCTCTCTTAGCAGACTTTCTTTTCTTCCCAGTGTCAAAGGAGTCTGACCTCTGGTGATGAGGCACATATTTAGAATAGCCATCATCATGCCTCCAAGAAAGTTGACCAAAGACAGCTTGGCCTAAGGTTTAAACTTGACTTCTCAGCCTCTTAACTCTTTCTTTCCATTCTGGCAGCCAGCCCTTCTATTGTTACTGAACACACACAGAGGGTTCAAAATCAATGTGCATCACAACGTTTGCAATCCGAGAGGTTACAATGAAAAAAAAAAGCTCTGGTTGAACTTGGTTTCAAATTCTGTCTCTGCTACTTAAAATCTCTCTGATCCTGGGCAGGTCTTGGCTTCCTTCTGCGTAAAATGGTTATTAAGGTTCCCTTCCAACTTTACATCGATGATCCTAAGCTCAAATGGCAACTCTGACGTACATGTCCATGAGAAGAAGGAAGAGAAACCCCAACAACTCAAGCAACTGAGCCAGGAGGACGTTTTTGGTAGATGTTTATAAACTAACTCAACGATGTTCTTCATCTTTGACTGTCAGATTGCTAAGTGTTTCCCCCAGGAAGACAGATATGCTCCCCATATATGTTTCCCTGCTAGTTGAAAGCAGTGTAGTTTAGGAGGAGGCCAGTCATCACCCCTCAAAAGACTCATTCTCAACTGCTTGGGAGGAATGGTTGATGGAGCCTAGAGTGACTTTCTTGTCTTATTTCTCCATTTGTTTCCATGAGAATGTCAGGTGCCCTTCCCTATGCCTAACACTTCTACTTTGCTATTTGGGTACGAGATATAAAAAATTTTCTCTTCTGTACCCTGACAGTATCATGATTTGAATTTTTACATAGGAAGGCTATACTTGCCCTTTCTTAAGTTCCCCCAGACAAAACATTGTCAGATGCAAACAATTTAATTAGAAAGCTCCTCATATATGTTTTCTTTGCACAGCTGATTTCACATAATCCAAACACAATTCTCTCTTCTGAGCTTATTCCTGAAGCATGAGTAAAATAGACCCCTCTATCCACTGAAAATTCCAACGAAGTCAGGCAACAGATGTAATTCTGATGATTGGGGGGCCATGGAAATGGTTGTTCTAGAAGAGATCAAGACTCTATGGGAGGGTCTAGGGTGTGTGGTCCTAAGGCTGAGGGGGCTGGGTTCCTTTAAGTGCTGTATTAGGGACTACACATTTAATGTCCTGGCCTTAGGTTGAGGCCTTTGTTCTCATCTTCAGAGAAGTAGGCAATAAATAAACCAAGGCACCCTGGCTCCAAAGGACCCATCTACTGCTGGTGTAAGCTATTGTGCCCCTTCCTAATCTGACCTCCACTGAGGTCATATTAACTAAGACAGGGCTCTTGCAGGATTTTCTCACGCTGCATCCATTCATTTCTCACAGTCAGAGCATCCCTTAGTTTTCTAAGGATATTGACCATGTCTGGGACCAATGCTTAAGATGGTTTTTCCTCTGATACCTGTCAGGCTTTTGGATTATTCCTTTAGAAATTCCTGTCCATATTAGTACTGGGCCTAACTTAAAAAGACATCAATGTTAACTAATACCCACACACACCCATACATACCATAGCACACTACAGACATACCCCCTCACTAACTTATGATCTATGGCACAGGAAAGTCCCAGCTTCAAAATACATTGCAGAGTCATAAACTATGGGCATTACAGAGAGGTGAATCTACCATTCCCTGACTTAGCTGCTTCTCCACAGCTACTCTTCTAACCTGACAAAGACCATTTTCCTCTGAGGTTCCATTTCTAGATATGTGAATCAACAATCAGCTGGCCCTGCCAAACTTTCTATACTCTCCATAGTCCTGGCAAGTTCTCTCTGCTGCTAGTGTGAAAAATCTAAACTTCCAATTATTGCTTGACTACCCCCTTTGAAATCCCAAACACTTTTTGTCTCATATGGGAAGCACAAGGCCTGGAGTCAGGAGACCTTTGCCATCAATCGGCCTTGTGACCTTCATTAAGTAAAATAAGGGGGTTAGACTGAGGGACCATCTCTATGGTCTCTCCTTTCTAGTTCATTCTCTGATTGTCCCCCCAATACTAGTTTCTACTACTATCATCTCTGAGCTCTGGTAATCACTGTACTGATAAGACTTGCACCCTTACCCATTCTAGTTTATAATAGATTTTCTGGAAATACTTTATAACTTTTTTATTGGCCACTTTCTAACACTTGGTGATTTGTGACTTTGAAGGGAATGGGTTCTCTGACTCATGGACTAGAGATCAGGGTGGCCTAAACTAGCACAAAGATATCTTTGAGATGTTAATTTGGGGGGGGGGGATGGAAGGCTTTAGAGGGGGGTAGACAGAATCTGATTGAGACTTTTCTTCTATCTTCTGATACCCCACAATTTCATACTTACTTCACAGGGATCACGATTTGTTCTTTTTTCCTCCCTTACAGGACCGGGCACATAATAGATGCATAAAAAGACTAGGTTAATTGAAATTAATAATTGTTGTCCAGTTTTACCATAGACATTTATCTTGTCTCCCCTAAGTGTTCCCCCTGGTAGAGTTCCGGGGCATCTTCTGGACAGCTAGCAGGGGTTTGACTGTGCTCACTAGCTGACCCATTTCCCCCTTCCAAAGCACAATGAAAGGAAAGGGCTAAACTCAGGGTTGGTGCAAACAATGACTTCCTTGACTAATTTCTAGGAGAAAAATTCCATGAAATTCCCAACAACTACGAAGGCCATTTTCCATTTTAGAGCCATTTCCAAACGAAGCCAGCAGAACTTACTCATAAACAGTTGTCCATCCATTTTCATTGCTTTTGGTCGCCAGAAGGCCAGTGTTTCCTGGATAGGTCATCAAGGCTAAATTATAACCTTGGGCTGATACTCTTTTCAGGACGCCATTGCTGCTTATTGTTAGCCAGTACATCTGACCCCCAGGCACCATTAGCCACAGAGGTATCCCACCAGCATCTCGGCGAATGTGAACAGAGTTCCCGTTGCTGCTAATAATTGCTCCTAAATCTCCATCAGCATTGTAGGTAAAATTGTACACATAGTCCCTGGTGATCAGGTTTAGTGTGTACAGGTGAGTCCCATTGACGGTGAACTGATAGAGTTCTTGGTCAGCAGGGGATGCAATTTCATAAAGGTTCATGTCACTCAGGTGAGCTTTGTTCTTGCTGATAGCCCGGATGCGTATATTCCCCAGGTCCGCCACATAGAGAGTGCCATCAGGGGAAACTGCTAATGAAGATGGAGCTTTGAGTTTTGCATCTTTGGCGTAGCCACCATCACCTGAGGAAGCAATATTCTTATTTTAATAGTTGATCTTACAAGCATTTCACCAATCACACCAGGAGGTGGGGCACTGACTTCATCATTTGGTATAGAGGAGCTTGTTTCTTTAAATAAAATTTAGCAAGCCAATTGTCCTCCTTCCTGCCCCGCCTCACAACAAATTTCGAACCCATTATCTAAAAGAGCAAAATTTTTGAATTGGTCCCTCTGAAGATTAATAATAAGATGCAATTATCTCAGTTACACCAATTTCCCCAAGTCCCTGATTTGCTGATCAGATTTTGAAAGATGAGAACAGATAATAATGATGGCTGCATGAGGTGTGTCTGAAAAAAATGAGGCTGAATTGTGTATGTGGATATAGAATCATGACCCCAGAGTGGAAAGGGGCCTTGGAAGTCTAGTCTAAACCTCATAGTTACACTCATTTTAACTTTGTTTTTCAGGGCCACATGAACTTTCAATGTTGACTTTCCATGCCAGCATCAGCCATAAGGTCAAACTCGGCCAAGGGAAAAAATAAGACTGACCTTATATTTGATAAAGCAACAAACTAGATATGATCCCCTCCCCAGAACAGAGGAAGGGGAATAGAAATGTTGATTTAAAAAAAAATCACATGTCCAGTTGGCAAATAGAACTTCCTTTGACCCAAGAAAAACCAGAAATGACAAGGAACAGAGCAACTAGGTGGCGCTACAGTAGATAGAGTGCCTGCCCTAGAGTCAGGAGGACCTGAATTCAAATCTGCCTTCAGACACTTCCCAGCTGTGTCACACTGGGCAAGTCACTTCACCTTGTTTGCCTCAGAAGGAAATGGACGGGGTGATGAAGAGTCAGGACTGAAAATGACTGAAAAATGTTAAGTTCCATGATAGCAGAAACTGTTTCTTTTCTTTCCTTTTGGTCTTTGTATTCTTACTGTTTAGCACAGTCAGGCACTAGGTATGTGCTTAATAGTTACTGAATTGAAAAGTGAAAATGAATGTGCTGGCTTAGACAAATATTTGAACAAGGTTACATAGTACATGGATGATGTATGGGCCTGACTCTTAGTAGAAAAGAGGTGCTGAAATGGTCACTGTGTTACTTGCTTTTGATTTCATTGTTTTTTTTTTTCTTATAAGAAAGGAGGGTTCTAGAGGTAGAGTCAGTGAGAGGTAGTAGAAGACATCTTGGGAAAAGTCTTTGGAATAAAAAAAATGTGTGAAACTTAAAAAAAAGGATGAGGGGCGGTTAGGTGTCATAGTAGAGCACTGGCCCTGGAGTCAGGAGAACCTGAGTTCAAATCCCTCAGACACTTAACAATTACCTAGCTGTGTGGCCTTGGACAAGTCACTTAATCCTATTGCCTTGGAAAAAACAAAAACAAAACCCAAAACAACAAAAAGGATGCATAGACCTCAAGCAATTCATAGAAACAAAGAGTCAGAGCATTAATGACCTCATCTATTCGAACCTGAGAAAATGGAGACCCAGAAAAGTTTAAAGAACTTGTCCAAAGTCACAGAATCAGAATTTGAATCCACATCCTCTGGCTGAAGAAACATCAAGAATTGTTGATGTGCTTTGGGGGTGAGAGTTCCTTGTATTGATGAAATTACAGGTCCATACATACACACCAAATGCTATTCTTGGCAACTAGTGCCTCATTTTTATTGGTCGTGGAAGAATCAGTGACATTTTGGAATTGAATAAAAAGCTGCATGACTTCCAGGGACAAATCTAGTTGAAGTAGCGGAGGACTTGGAATCTGAGGGCCTGAGTGAGAGGGTCATTTCCAATTCTTATGAACTGTGCTTTTGAGTTTGTGTATATTAAGTTTTAGTGTGCTCTGGATACTGATGGGAAGGATATGCAGATGAATTGAGGAGTCTCCAAGAGAAGAGTGGGCAACAGGGAAGAACAGCAGATGTTAGCACCAAGAAGTGAAAGCACATGAGAGACAGGGAAGGGGAGAGGGGACGCCACAAAGATGCCAGCAGGCATAGGAAGCAAGTGATTTGGAGGGGGCCCTCAATAAAAGGTTTAGAGAGAATGAAGGCAAGGGGTCCAAAGAGTTTTGTTCACTTGAGTGACTTGTGACTGCTTGCATATATGGCTTTGGACTGATTGTCTATGAAGGAATATACTTTTTTTTTTGGATTCTAGGTGAGACAAGTGCAGGAAAAAGGGGATCAAGTAACCAGGATACTTCCTGACATGAGCCACATTTGTATGACCTTTTGAACTTTCCAAATTCATAGCCGCACCAATTATAGTCTCTTGAAATACTGTCATTTGGATAGGGTAAGTGGTGTTATTCTTAATTTGAGAGATGATGTTCAAAGCACCAGAGTGAGAACTGACCTAAGGTCATACAATGAACTAGATATAGAACTAGGAAAGACACTTTTTATTTCCTGGCTCCAAATCCAGGGTTGATTCCCCCAGACCACGCTAATGTTCCTCAGTGCTTTCCTTCCAGATCTGGGGTCCTTGGGCAGATTTCAAGGGGGTCTCTAATTTTGAATGGGAAAAGTTACATCTCTATTTTGGCTAGCCTCTAATTGAAATGTATTATTTCCTTCACTTATTTCAAAATCTAATTCTGAAGAGTGGTTTGGAAGTTTTATCAGACTGCAAAAGGGTCTATGACAGAAAGAGATTAAGAATCCCTTTTATAGATGTCTGTAGTCCTATGGGAACCCTAGGTCTTATAGAAAACAGCTTAGGGTGGTGATCTGTGTTCTGACAAAATGCCAATCAACTTGTACCTGAAAAACAGTCACAATTGGGGTCAATTTTGCAGTCACAGTCTGTGGGGGCTCCAGCAACTAGAGAGATTTCGCCATTGGTTGTGACTTGCTGGATGCGGTTCACCTTCCTTTCGTCTGTTTCAGCGATGTAGAGGATTCCACTGTGAGAGACACTGATGGCTCGTGCGGATTCCAGCGTCGAATGGATCGCCACCTTGCTGACTAAGAAGTGGTCGATCCCTGGTACTTGACAGTGGATGGGCCGCCCCGCAACAATCCGGACTCGTCTGTTCTCGGAAATTTGCAAGACAATGTTGTTATCCAAGATGTACAACGAGTTGTCCATAGGGTTGACTGCAAGGTCTGTTGGCCACTCCAGTCGCACCTGCAAACACAATAGGGCACCGGCTAGATTATTCAAAGGTAGTTTTAATGTGGAAGAAAAACTGTTTTCATTCATGTGCTTGGTTGGGTTTTTTTTTTTTTTTGGAATGGCTAATAAGAAAAATCATAGCTAATATTTATGCAGCACACACCACACATTGTGCCAAGCACTTCACAACTCTTATCTTAAATGATGCTCGTAGAAACCCTGGGAAATAACTATTAGGAATGCCATTTTGCAGCTGAGGAAATTGAGGCAAAGAGAAGTTAAGTGACTTTGTCAGGATCACACAGCTAGTAGGCATTTGAGGTTGGATTTGAACTTGGGTCTTCCTGACTTTTCCTCCACTGCATCAAACTGCCAGAGCCTTGTTTTCTCTGGTCTGTCCATTGCACTTCTTGCCTCCTCGGCTGCTGACTGTACACTCAGTTTCAGATGCTTCTTAGGAGCTATCAGTGGGTACTATGATTATCCCCTAGGCAATCAAACTGCTGGGTGAAAGGAAGAAAGAAGAGGAAAGGGATTTATCTCACTGCAAAATTCCTATTTTGATCACTTAGGGCTGTTAGCATGAAAACCAAAGTGGGGGAACCGCCACTCTCATTACCCACACTCAGAAAGCCTGGGCAGAGCAGAGCTGGCCAGTCCGAGTGGGCACATATTTTGATACTCTCTCTTCTCCACTCTCAAGGCTGCCTTTGTGATAAAAGGCTTGGACCTGGAAGATAAGCCATCCAATTCTCCACCTTGCCCAACTTGATTTAAACCAGTAATATTAGTGTCTTGTTTATTGGATTGAATATTGCCTCAAAAAGACACCAGCTATGGCTGCTTGTTTTCTTTGTCATCAAGTAAGTCACCCTCTGGCAGTTCCCAGAGACTAAAATGGCCTTTGTGCTTCTGTTCTCAGACTATGCAGGTCCCTTTCAATTCCCATTTGACTTGGCTGAGTGGCTGGTCACTCAAACTGTTCAGGCAAAAGATGTGTGGTTGATTTGTAGACTGGGCACTGCCTTTCCTGAAGTCAGATTTTTACACATTTACTAAGAAATGCTTTGCCTCTCTCTCCATCTTCCCCCTTGCCTCTGTCTTCTCACCCTACATTTCTTCCTTCCCCCTCCATTTCCCCCCCTTCTCTTTTCCTTTTTCCTTTATTAAATATACCTTTGCCAAGTCAAGTTTCTGAAGAAGTCTTCTTGAAATGGGAAATTCTATTTGTTACCAAGACATTTATATAACATATAGTCTAATATATAAACCAACTCATTTGAGCTCGTTCTAGCAGTAAGAATTTACATGTGTTAGCGGGAGAGAGATCACAGAATTGTAAACTCCTCAGGCCCATTGGGGGATGGAGTGCAAATCGATTCCCTTGAGTTCAACTCGCCACCAGCTCTTGGTCTGTGTGGTAATAAACAACAGGTTTTTTTTTTACAGTGGTGGGAGATGTGGGAACAAACAGTGGTGAAAAACCTTGGAAATTCTGTCTAGTGAACAGAACCCTGGGAATTTTTCCAAACGCGTGACAGTTGTTCCATTCTGTCACAATAAATTAATTTTAAAATTAAATGACCATTAAAGGTCATTGGTTTACCCATAAGCTCCTGGTACCTGTCGTCCTCTTCCCCACCCCTGCAAGTTTATGTTCCCTGAGCACTAACCCTGGGCAGAGAAAAATGAACTGTTAGGATGTCAGATGCTGACAGCACTAACTCTTCCTCATTCTTCCACATGCTTCCTACACTAATTGAAAACTTGTCTGGAAGGGATATGACTTTAGACCAAACAGGCCCACAGGTGGCTTAAGAATCCTGTTAATTTAGAATTTGAATCAAATAAAGCATCAGGATCCTGTGGGGGGAAATTCAAGTGCAAATTAAATATCCAGATGTATAGCCCGGATTTAACTAATTAATCCAGAAAAGTATTCAGAGAGATGAATAATTTTAGCACTAAGTGTAGTGGATGGATCTCCTCAGGTAAGGTTCTCCTTGGGCATATGACAATAACTTTTTCCATCATATAGCATTTATTTTCCCAGAGTTTCAGTCACTTCTTGGGCTCTATCTACATGATAACCCCAAACCATTTTGAAAAGAAACAGAAATGACCATTATGACACCTGTAAGCTGTGACCTAGAACCAAAGCTTTGGGTTTAAATGGATTAGGTTAAGTCTGGGAGCCTTCTCTCAGAATCCCTTCTTTTGGCTCATGCAATCATCTAGGTTTCCCTGGGTGATGATCAAGAGTTATTTCATATTTAGATAGGTGTTCTAGGAAATGTTTACCAAACTGCTCTCCAATATGAGGAGGGCTCTCTTTAGCTCTGGGCTGGATCTGAACACTGGCTGGATTTCTAGGAATCCTGCCTCACATGCTAGCTGCTCCTCAGTTTTTTCTTTTCTCTTCCATCCCAATACCCAGTTCAGCCAGGAAGAGAATATCTGCAATGAGGAAGTCAAGAGTACAGGAAGTCAGATTTCTTTGAACTTCTTTGTCTAAAAATATCGCTGGATGCCTCGACTATATTCTAGAAATTGTATTCCACCAGTATTTGCTAACTACTTCCATAGTCAACACTTCTGAAGTCATTACCCAAGTTTTTATCTTTGCATCAAGACTCTGGGTCTACCAGCAAACCTCCATGTGATGTTTCTGCTCATTTCTTTTATTATCTCCAATAAACTGATCCTACAGGAATACAAAGCTCTGTTCTCTGGCTTGACTTCCTCCATTTGGGGAAATTTTCTATGGATTAGTCAGAGAAGTTCATACAAATCATCCATTACTATAGTTTTTATCTTAGAGTTAGTCCTGCTTCACTGAGAAAATCAGTCAAAAAGACTCCCTCCCCAACCCTGTCCCAAACATGACAAGGCCTAATCTCCTTCCTTCCTTATACTTTGAGCCCTTTGGTTCACTTTAAAAATGACTCTGTTTGATTTTGATCTTTGAGGTCTCTTCAGGATGACTTTCCAGGGAGTGTGTGATTATCTCTTATGCAGTACACCAGCCCCGGGGAAGATACAGTGACTGACGGGGCTGAGCTCTCCTTGCTAGGTGCTCTGCCAATTCTACATTCTAGTTTTTCATGGCTTCAGATTGTTAGCGTCACTTTTTGTCAGTTTTCAAATGGCCTTCACATTACTTGACACCGATATTGCCTGAGCTTCCTCACATTTATAAAAGGAAAAGAATAAAAGAATAAAACCTTCTTGAGAAAGTATCATTACTGCAACTGGAAAGCCTGATGGCAATTCTTAAGAAGCAATGGAGGAAATTACTGGGGAATAAAATCCATGGAAGGCAATACCACAAGAACTGATTTTTCAGAGGGGGAAGGGACCTTAGTGGTCATTTAGTTCACACCCAAAAAAGAATCCACGCTACATCATACCCAAGGATTGGTCACTCAGCTTGTATCTGAAGAGGAGTTAGCTTTTTGGTAGGATCCTGATAGGTAGGAAATCTGGCCCTGATTTTAAGCCTAAATTTGGCTCCTTGCAATTTCTCCCCCTGGGCTGAATTCTACTCTTGGCGGCCCAGACTTGGTTGGTTTTGACCCGTTAACTTGATGACAGATACTGAAGCTTAATAGAGATAGTAAGAGAGCACGGAGTTATCCCTGGTGAACTAAAATCAACAGGCCCCAATGAATTATATTCTTATGTACTGAAAGAAACAGCTGATGTGACTGCTGAGCCCCTACTGGTGATCTCTGAAAGATTCTTAAAAAGAAGAGAGGTACACAGGGTTGGTGGCCTTAAAAAGAAAGAGAACCAAGAGTTTTGTCAGATATAGTCTGGTGATTTTGACTTAGATTATTGGGAAAATTATCTAAAAAATCAATTGAGATGATCAGTGAAGATCTAGAAAGGTGGTCACTACAAAAATGAAGCATAACGTCATCAATAATAAGCCAGACTAACCTTATTTCATCTTTGCCAGTGTTACTAAATTAAGAGATCAGGAGAATGGTGTAGATATAATTTCCCTAGATTTTGGTAATGTATCTGGCAACATCTCTCATACTATTCTTGAGAAAAAGATGGAAAAGGACTAGCCAATAATACAATTCAAAGGATTTGAAACCAATTGAATCACTTGGTTTAAGGAGCTCTTCATGGCTCAAGGCCAATCAATCACTCAAGCATTTAAATACTTACTGACTTATTTGTACCAAGTGCTGGGGATACATATACACAAATGAAACAGTCTCTGTCCTCAAGGAGTTTACATTTTAATAGGGAAGATAACATGGATACTTTATATTGTGTATAAAATAAAATAAATATACACCTATGAATTTATGCAGTCTTTTGAGATGGAGCATGACTACAAAAGTTTTTGGGAGATTAGTTTGAAAGTTTTGAAGAAGTTGTTTACTTCTCATCCTGGAGACTTAAGGACGCTCACAGGAATGATATTCAGAATGACTGGAGATTTTGAACTGAAGCTGTGGTGGTAGCAACAGAGGAATGTCCCTAGCCCTAACCTTAATTCCCAAGTTTTGTGGATAGACTGGCAAAACCCAGTTTGACAACCAAAGATGGGAGTCAGGGGTAGGAAAACTTTTCTTCCCCTTGGCTTCACCCTTAACCTCACATCAACAGACAGGTTACTTAATGTTATACATAATATAGACAAAATGAACACCATGGTAGTTTTGAGAGGGAACGTGCTTGCAACTGGGAGAATCAGGAAAGTTGTGACATGGCATCTGAACTTGAAGGTGATCAGAGATTGCAAGAGGCAGGAATGAAGAAAGAGTGAATTTCAAGAATGGGGATAACCACTACAAAAGCACAGAGATCACAGGTGAAGGATCATTATGTCTGGAAAAGCAAATAGTCCAGTATGGGTGGGTAGCCAAGTGTGAGGAGAGGAGTGATATATAAGACTAGAAAGACCAGGAAGGGGACAGGCTTTGAAAATGTCAGAGGAGTATCTATTTGCAGAAGGTCTGCAATGGAGTGCTTCTGGGATCTATCTGTGCTTGGTTCTGTACCACTTACTATTTTTATGAATGACTTGGCTAAAGCCAGAGGTAGCATCACATTTTCAGATGATATAAAACTGAGGGTAATAGTTAATACATTAAAGGATTAATTCGGAGCTCAAAAGACCTTGACAGGCTGGAACATTGGACTGACTCTAAAGGAAAAAATTCAGTAGGGACAAATGTATACAAATGTGTACAGTCTTTCATTTGGATTTGAAAAATCACCTTTACCAGTACAGGATGGGGGAGGCATGGTTAGTTACTCTCAAATGATTTGCTTCTCTGCATCAGTGGAGGGAACCACTATTCACTTCTACCTAGAAACTATTCCCTTCTATCTAGGGACCTAGAATCTCTTCTACAAACTCCTTAACAAGTCAATTAATCAACCATCAAACATTTATTAACCACTTAACATGTGTCAAGCTGTACTGTGCTATGTGCTTGGGATAAAAGGAAAAAATGCATTTGGCTATGCTCAAGGAGCATATAGGACGAGGGGAGAATTATATACATATAGAAGTAAAAAATATAGAGTGAACACAAGACAATTTTGTTTTTGGTGGAAGCTAATGCGACAGGCAATGAGAGCATGAACTTAGGTGATGGCTATATGAGTGGAAAGAAATGGGGTGGATGTGAGAGATGTGGATGTAGCAATAACAAGATTTGGCAAAAAATTAGAACTAGAGAGTGAGGGAGAAGGAAGAGTAGAAGATTCCAAGTCTGTGAGCCAGGGTGACTGAAAGGATGTAGTACTCTTAAACTAATTCTTTTTTTTTTTATTTTGGCAAAGCAATGGGGTTAAGTGACTTGCCCAAGGTCATACAACTAGGTAATTATTAAGTCACATTTGAATGCAGGTCCTCTTGAGTCTTGGGCCTATGTTTCATCCACTGTGCCACCTGGCTGTCCCGGTAGTACTCTTGACAGGAAAGTGGGAAACAGGGTGGTTTTGGGGAAAAGACAATTTATGTTTTGCGCATGTTGAATTTGAGATGTCTATGGGATGTGTGCCAGAAAATGTCCAAGCAGAAGTTATTTCTGTGAGACTGAGGTATAGAAGAGAGGTTAAGGCTAGCTATATAGATATGAGTGTTGTTTACAAAGGGATAGCTAAATCCATGAGAATCAATGCGGTCATTGACAAGAGTGTAGAGAATAAAGACTATGGAGTCCAGGACAGAATCTTGAGGGACATCTATAGTTAGAAGGCAGGGGATTAATGATGAGAGAGGAAGGAGCAGCAGAGATTCATCTAGCCCTTTGCCTACGGCACTTTTGAACAGTTCTACTTTTGAAGAAGAAAAGCCCCAGAAACAATATGGGTAGAATGGGCACCTAAAAGTTATTTTTGGCCCAAATGAATCTGTGTAGCCACATCCAGGTGTCATTTAATCCCAGTGAGGGGAAAGTGATAGTTTCCATTTTCACTGATCATTCTGGTCCCAAGATGAAATGACCGGGCATAATGATGACAGGTAGCCCTGTTCCACAGTGTCAATGTCTTTCTAACTTATTAAGGCTCCAAATGCCTAGAATTTGAAGTGCTTTCATCCCAGAACTGCAAAGACTTGGATGACTGAAAAATCTTCCTTTCCCTTGAAGGCCACAAGAATTGCCTGATGATGTTACTGTTTCCACATACTTTCTGCAATCCATCAGCACACCCAAACTCTAGATGAAGCTGCTGCCTAATTGTTGCTATCTCATCTTAATAATAAGTAACGGTTTCAATTATCTGTTGTCCTTTTTTCTATCTCCCCTTCTGAAGTTCCGGTTTTTGAAATGGCATCTCTGTATACACTGAATGTGCAACTGCTTCCAGTTTTCAATTTCCAGTCCAAGTCATCTATCAGCGGGAGATGGAAACTATAACATGTCCTTCAGACTCCCCAGCTAATTGGTTTTCAGACATGATTGGTATTATAGGAAAAATGCATTTTACATGATACTATTTGCTGACCTGATGTTTGTGCCTCTCTGGTTTGAGCTTTCTCATGTAGGCTAAAGAACTCCACTCTTTCAATTGTTCCTATGGGGGACTTTAAAGTCATTTCCCCCCTCCAACATCTTTCTTTCACTTTTTTTTGTTTTAATTCAATCAAGCTAAGCTCCTAGTGTATGCCTAGCAATGTGCCAAGCATAGGAGATACAAGAAAAGAGGTGGATGGGAATGGGTACAGATTCAGGAAGTTACACTCAATACTCTATGCCAGTCAAGATTCTCTGGCAGAAGGCAGGGTCTTCCTTTCCTTGTCTGCCATTACTGCCTCTCTCTTCTCCTATACAATCTATTCTTATCCAATTCTATTTTTACCACTTGTTACATGATGATGATGGTTGTCCTTCATTTGCAAAGAAGACCATAACATCAGGGAGGTGATGCCACATCAAGCAAGAGAATTGGATTTGAATGAGGGGACCTATGCTAAGTCACCAACTTCATTTTGTCCTCAGGAGCCATCTGGGTCCAGTGAACAGATGTGAATCAGGATGCCTGGAGATGGCCCTGGATGTGAGGCAGTTGGGGGTTAAGTGAATTGCTCAAGGTCACATAGCTAGGGTCTGAGGTCGAATTTGAACTCGGGTCCTGCTGACCTTGGAACCAGAGCTCTATCCGCTATGACATCTAGCTGTCCCTTACCTGTGAGGATACTTCTGTATGTACTTGTCACACTTTCCCTCCTAGTCTGTGCACTATTAAAAGGCAGACGCCACATCTGAATCATCTTGCATCTCTTCCAAATGCTTTGTATATGGTAGATATTCAATGTAGGCTTCTTAAAGAAATGAGGGGATATAAAATAGATATGGTCTGCAGCCATGGAGAACTCATATCTTCTTGGTAAGCCAGGAGACAAGTTCATGAGAGCAGGGATGGGATCTGTGAACTATTATTAAAATATCTTGATAACCATATCTTGATATAAATAGTTTCATTGAAACTCTCTATGTTCATAAATGTTATTCTGAGAAGACGTCCATAGGCTCTTTTTTAGGCTTTTGTAAGGCAAATGGGGTTAAGTGGTTTGCCCAAGGCCACACAGCTAGGTAATTATTAAGTGTCTGAGACCAGATTTGAACCCAGGTACTGCTGACTCCATGGCCGGTGCTTTATCCACTGTGCCACCTAGCCGCCCCTCCATAGGCTTTTGCCAAGGTAGTGCATACCACAAAAATGTGACCCCTTGAAGAAGAATATGTGAGCAAGTCTGACATTGAGGGAATCCAGAGTAAGGAAGAGGTCACTTTGAGTCCATGAAAGAGAAGGCAGGTGCTTTTTTCCTTCTTGTGAGTGAGAATCAGAATCCACTCTTTGCTCAGTTTCTTCCTATTGATAAGTTGCAGAAAATTTCTAGTTGCAAATTGTTAACATTCTATTCCTAGCTCAATAGGTTATACCAGGCTTCTAATTTCCCTTGGCCCTCAAAGTAATTTAGAAGCCCAAAGTATCCTGGAACTGTTTTTATGAAATGGTTGTCTTTCATTGATCATCTGCTCATTTCAGTAACTACCTCTAACTTTTTTTTTCCTAAGGTAATATTTCAGGAAGAAACTATTAAAAATTTCCACCATGGAGATAAGATATAAATGGACAGCTCTCCATGGGAAGAAAAACTTGTGATTGCTTTGCTCAGAAGTTCATTTCCTGTTAGCTTCTCATTCTGTAAATTGTTTCACTCTTTCTTTCACATGGTAATGTTTCGAATAGACAGCCTAAATGAACAGTAGAAAGAAGTCATCACTGATTAGATTTTCACAAAGCCTCAAATAGACTTCTGATTTTAGATCCACTCTCCCCACAGCACACACTTAGCTTGCAACACAGTTCTCGAGGTTAGCTAACTGGACAGTCAATGGGCAGAAAGGGTCAGCTAAGAAATACTTATGTGGGCACACAGACAATGGTGGGACACTAAGCATCCCCAAATTTCCTACCATTCATATTTTAAAGGGTTCCAATTGAGGCCCCAGGAGCATCATGGGTTGTGGTTTCAGAAGCTGAAAAGTTTTCTATAGCATAAAATCTTCTACACTTCATGTTTTTCCCCTAATCTGTTCCATAATCTAAGCACTATCCAACAACAATGAAAACATTGCTGGGTGGCATGAATTGAAACACAAGAGTAGAAGAGATGGAGCAGAAGTCTAACAAAGCCTTCAACAGCAAGGCTGAAATATTTTCACCTAGGTCCCAGCAGGTTAAGTTGTAAATTCAGAACTGAATATCAATTCAATGGGTACACGGGTGCTGCTGGGTCAGTGAGGACTCGAAATGTATTTACTCTCAGTTCTACTATGTTTAGATTTTCATGTAGAGTTGTTTAGGATTTGATTTTGGGAAGGAATTTAATCAAAGGTTTCCTGCTTCACTAGACTGACCATAATGATGTCAGAAAGCTCTTTGCAGGTGTTACCAGTCTCAACTACCATCTACACCCTGTCCATATCTTATACCCCACCCCTCACCCTACTCCCTCGCCTAAGTATCATAACTTTTCCTGGTTCACATCAGTAGAAAATGGAGAATCTATTTGTACCACGTTGAATGGTTGAGAAAGTTTAGAAGAAGAAGCTCAGCTAAGGCTTCCACACCCTTTATGAGATACTTTTTTTTTTGTATGTGCTGTTCAACCTGATTATATATATATATATATATATATATATATATATATATATCTTTTGCATATGAGTGACTAGTTTTAGGATTGAAGCAGAAGATTGAATGCTATTTACAAAGTGGCTCTGTCACTGGGAGGCTGGCTTGGCCCATTTTCTCATTCTGGGCCTAGTCAAAATCTTGTAGGATGTGAGATGCTAGTGAATAAGCAAGGCCTGTTCATTCAGAAGCAGCAATCTAGTGACTTCCGTAGGGGGAAAAAAGATTTGCATTTTCCTTTTCATAAGCAACTCATCTCCTTGTTTAATGTGGGCCATGAAATGGTACAAGCTCTGCTGCTGAGCTTACCCAAGGTCTGTTTCATAGTTTGCTAAATCAGAAAATATAAGGACTTCTGAACAAATGACTGATTTGGTTATCAAAGCAAATTCTCTTTTTGAGAGAGAAAAAGATTTGATTAACCTGTTTCCTAAGTGCCACTGAGTATTGATTCTGGGAATAGGCAGCACATCCCAGACCACATTGCATTTGTCACCTCGCTAAATACAGTGTCTTCTTCTAAAGCACAGAGGTGGAGAGGCTTGCTTTGGGGAGTTGTTTCCCTTAGTAGCTTGGGAATTTTATGTGATAAATTAATCTCCATAATATATGAAAATATATGATTAGCCCAAAGCAAAATTCTCCTCCAGCTTAAACCTGCTTAACAAGTCATGAAAAAACAAACAGCGAGGGCATGTACTTGCCTTCCCCCAAACTCAAAGTGGACATGCTGCATTTTCCTAGATGTATTTTCATTATGTTTTGAATGAAGCCTTCCCAAATGGAAAGTACCATTTATTGTGAAATTGATATTCTTTTGAGTGCTGCTGTGTGGATGTGTCTTTTGTGTGTGTGATTTGGGGGGAAGGGTCAGTCATTAATAAAATGAATGAAAAGTCACATCTGATGGTGAAACATACCAATAGAGAGATAGGAAAACACCTGGAGATGCAGAATGAGGGCTATACTGTCACATAGGACCAATGACTTCAGTTACTTTGCTTGCCCATACTTTGCTTCAAGGGAGGGGTGTATTAGGTGAAGGAAGTCACTCATTAGAAAGTGACAGTGATTTAAAAAAACAATAAACTTTTTTTTTTATAATGTTGCATCTGCAGCTATCTCTTTTGTGAGGCTGAAGGATTCAAAGAGGTAGCAGCATTCAATGGTAGCAGGTTCTGCTAAGTTACAAGGGAGTTATTTGTAGAAATCATCAAGACTTCATGGAACTCCTATTTCTATATTTATTTCTATATTTCATATTTCTATACCCTACTCAATTCTCAAGCCTGTAAGGGGTGGGGGGTGGGAACCTCTGGCTCTTGTTCCATTTTGATCTAAAACTCACAACACTTAGTTCGGTGTCATTGCCTCGAAAGGAAGTGACTCTTTGGTTATAAAAGCAGAGGTGAGATTTCTATCTATCAAACTCTTAGGAATCCCAAGACTACCCCATTGGGTCACGTACAGTCTTCTGAGTTGGGAAGCTCTACCCAAGGCCAAACTATGTCTCTCTGGCTGCAACTCACCTCAAGCCCTGTTTCCCCTTCTCATGCTGTCCTGTCAGCAGAAACAGAAACCAGCTGCTCTTATTCATTCAGACATTTGTTCAAAAATCCATATTTTGTTTGAAATATGAAACTGAACTCCTGTTGTAAGCTCAGTTGGATCATCTAAGGACTGCTATAAACAACTGCTATGAAACTCACTTCTCAGCCCTCTCCTCACTAGGCTCACTCAACCCCAGGAGTGAAGCCTAGTTCTGGGAAAAACCATGAACCGATCTGTCAGGACACCACTTGACAAAATAGCCACTGGAGGTGGTGGGGTTTCCTATTGGGTCAGGAAAGGTGAGCCATGCTGAGGTCTCCTGTCTCTAACTACTATGCATATCATCTGATCTGATCAGTGTTTTTTTTATTTTAATTTTTTTAAATTTTTTGGATTTCATCTTTATTCAGTGAATAGTCATTGAGCATATTTTGAAGAAAAAACTTTAAAAAGTTTTATCTTTGTATTAATATGTAAATAGCTCAAGAAACATAATGCAAATATTCAATATTAAGTAATCATCCAATGTTATATTTGTGAAAAACTGTACGTGTGACTTATGACACAAGTAAAAACATGATGAATCCCCCCCAAAATGTATTGATCAGTGTCTTCTAATCCTTTGAGGACTGTGAGATTCCCTTTCTTGGCTTATTTCCAGTATGCAGCTCACCTAGGGCTTGTCTTTTTGTTAACCTTTCACCTGGATCACTGCCATAGTTTGCTGTTGGATCTCCTTGTCTCAAGTTTCTCTATACTCTATTCCATCCTTCACTTACTTGCAAAAGTGATCTTCCTAAAGGGCAGGTCTGATCATGCCCTTTCTTTCTTTCTTTCTTTCTTTCTTTCTTTCTTTCTTTCTTTCTTTCTTTTTTTTAGGTTTTTTTTTGCAAGGCAAATGGGGTTAAGTGGCTTGCCCAAGGCCACACAGCTAGGCAATTACTAAGTGTCTGAGACCGGATTTGAACCCAGGTACTCCTGACTCCAAGGCTGCTGCTTTATCCACTCCACCACCTAGTCGCCCCTGATCATGCCCTTTCTCTCCCCCCATACCTCAATCCCATTGACTCTTTTTTTTTGCAAGGCAATGGGGTTAAGTGGCTTGCTCAAGGCCACACAGCTAGGTCATTATTAAGTGTCTGAGGCCGGATTTGAACTCAGGTACTCCTGATTCCAGGGCCGGTGCTCTATCTACTGCGTCACCTAGCCACCCCATCCCATTGACTCCATCACCTCTAGGATCAAACAGAAAATCCTCTGTTCTGGCATTTGAAGCTCTTCTCAACGTGGTTTTCCAACCTACTTTCCCAGGTTTATCATATGCTACAAAGTCTTTTACACACTCTACAATTTGAACAAACTTGGCTTCCTCCCCTTTCCTCCCATCTAACAACCAGTCCCTTCTCTGTACCAATGCTGTCTATTCATACATACATACATACTTTCACAACTCACTTGCCACCTTCTACAAGAGCTCTTTCCACCTCCTCCCCTCATGCTATCTTCTCCCCCACACTCAAATTATCTCTGTTTACTTCATATCCACTCAACATAGAATGTGTATAATACTGTTGCTTCTTCTGCTGAACACATCTCCTCGAAGACTGGAGCTGTTTCATTTCTATATTTTTTATCTCGCGTATATAGCATAATGCTTGGTAAATAGACATTTAATAGATTTTAGTTGACTATTTTAATTTCAGTAATGTTGGAATTAAAAAGTTTGCCTTTCTGAATTTACGGCTTCTTTGTGACTTAGACTATAATTTCTGTGAAAATTTCTTATGTATTTGAAATTAGAAATGTTAAAACACTACCTAATGATGCAACGAATAAAGCAGAGCACTCAGGTCAGAAAGACCTCCTACCTCAGATACTTACTAGCTATGTGACCCTGGGCAAGTCACTTCATCACTGCCTGCCTCAGTTTTCAGGTTTGTGGTCAGGATCAAATAATCTTAATATAAATATATATACACACACACACACACACACACACACACATATATATAATTTACTACATAGTATTATATAATGCTTCTTCTCTTTCATATCCTGCCCCATCTTAGCTATTATTATTAGTCATTTTCTTTTTTCCCTTTACATGACACAACTTTATTGATTTCCATTTTGATGTAATTTATTGGACTCAGGTTCAAAAGAAGCAACAATTTAGGCCATGGTTATGCCAAAATCACAAGATGGGCATTTCCCATAGGACATGAAAAATCAGTTTCTACAGCTTCTGCAATTATCAATGGAGATCAATAGAGGAAAATTTACAGATTAAGGATTCATTATGGGCTAGAAATCCATCTCCAAGTAATCAATGATGAAAATAGGATTCAATTTCACAAGTATCTATTAAGCATTTACTATATGCTAAGCATTGGGAATTCAAAGGCAGAAACATGCCAGGAGACGGACATCATGGGACAATAGGTAAGAGCACTGGCTGTTTGCAGAGCTTGGGTTCAAATCCTTCCTCTGACATTTGCTGTGTGACCTTAGGCAAATTGCTTCCCTTGCCTGGCCTCAGTTTCCTCGTCTCTAAAATGAGGAGGCTAGATGAAATAACTTCTGAGGACTGTAGAGCTCTAGGTTTATGATGCTATTAAGCCTTTAACTTTGCTACATCATACTAAATTATAGATTATTATTACTTGGAAATGGAAAACCAGTTAAGCACAGTAACCATGATTATTTTCTTGTTGAAGAGGACCATAACATCAAGGAAGTTATGCCATGACAAGTAAGTGATTTGAATTTATGTAAGGGCGTGCTGGACAAAGAATCACCAGCTTCACTTTCTCCCCCAGAGTCATCTGTGGCCAGATATGAATCAGGATGCCTGGAGATAGTCCTGGATGCAGTGGTAAACCCTGGGTTTTTTTAAGTTAAGGGTCTTGCCCAGGTTTAAGTTAGACTGAGGCATGGAAATATGGAGGGTGTAACTGGTTGGTCTCCAGGCAGTCCTTTCCTCCTTAATCAGCCATACCATATCATAATTAGCTTGTTTTTTTAAGTATAAGAACAAAATGATAGTCCTGGCTACCACTGTTTGCATGGCATATGTGTGTGTGTGTGTGTGTGTGTATTCAAGAAAAAGCTAAGAGGGAGCCACTAGGTAGCACAGTAGATAGGGCACTGGTCCTGGTGTCAGGAGGACTTTGAGTTCAAATCTAGCCTCAGACAATTGACATTTACTAGCTATATGATCCTGGGCAATTCACTCAACCCCAATTGTCTCATCAAAGAAAGAAAGAAAGAAAAGAAAAGCTAAGAACACAACCACAATATCTCAGAGCCTCCAGTTGGGAAGGTTCCTAATATTTTGATCCTAAATACTAGTGTGTGCCTGGAGTGATATTAAAAAACACCCCAAACCCAAAAGCATGTTTCTTGGAACCTTGCCTGCTGGTTACACTCTGCATTAGCAAGTATTAGGGAGAAGTCTAATCATGCATTAACTTCTTGCCTAAGAGATGAGTGGTTGTCCCCCCCCCTTTCATTTGAACCCAACATCACAAAGGTTAGTCTCCCTCACAAGCATTTTCCTTATATTCTACACATATTTGCTATTTATTACTAAAATTTGGGGAAGGGAAGTGAGAAAAGGAACCTAGAGGCCTTCTTTCCCCCAACTGAACTTCTTAGAGAACAGAAACTACATAAACCTTTGTATCTCCCAGAACCTTCTTAAAGTGCCCTATTTATGTACAGAAGTTTCGACCATTTGTAATGATTAATCCCTTGTAAAGTAACTGCTTTGTTATTCTCTCACAAACAGAGCAACTCTATGTAGAGAAGTGGGGGTAGGTCTTGTATTGGTCATTTTCTATTCAGTTCCTCCTATAGATCTAGCAAATTCAATTTCTTTAACACTTTGCTCATCTTTAATTTCTTTCTACTTAGTCTTTTGGTTTGATTTATTGTAATTTGGTAGAGGGCAGTGAAACCTCCTATTATATTGATTTTCTTATATCTATAGTAATTCTTTTTTTTTTGCAAATCAGTTTCTTTTTTCCTTTAGAAATATAGTTTGAGGTAAAATACTTTGATGCTTAAGGCATATGCTCTCATATATACACATTTGTGAACTTAGGAACTTCAGTGAAGCCCAACAGACTTGATGGAGAAACCTGCTGAACTCCAAACTAGCTCCTGATGATTGGATTCAAGAGAATGGGCAGTTGAGGGGCATTTCTTTCAAATTTAGAGACAGAATCCCCCTCTCCATCTCTAGGATGACCCCGGTTAAAGGAATACTAAGCTTTTGGCTTCGGCTAGCATACTGTGATCTAGGTTAAGCCATTTCAATTTTGAAAAATCTTTCGTTGTTCGGAAGTTTTTCTTTAATCAAGAAAAAAATTTGCCTTTCTGCACCTTCTACCCTTGCCAATGAATTCAGACTTCTGGGGCCAAAAAGAACAAGTTTAACCATTCTGCCACATGAACTTCCCCTGAAGACAGCTTTGGATTCAGGAGATCTAGTTTCAAATCCTAAGACTCAGTTCTAAGCTCTGACACTTAGCACCTCGGTGATCTTGAGGCAATTCAGTAATTTCAGTGGGCCTCTAGAACACTGGATGAAGTGGCCTCTAAGGTCCCTTCCATTTCAAATCTAAGAGTTTCTGGACTCTGATGATGGCTGAAGAAAAAGGGACAATCATTTCTCTAGGCCTTGCCACTTTGCCTCCCAAAGTTAGTCTAAGATTACATGAGCTTTTTTTGGCCTCCACATTACATGGCTGGCTCATAAAAACCCCCCTGCAGTTTCCTAAAACACCCAGCTGTTTTTTCAGGCAAACTGCTATCTGATTGTTCCTACTAGTGAAGTGGATTTTTTGAATTCAAGGGCATGATTTTACATCTCTCACTATACAATTTCATCTTATTAGATTTATCTTAAAGTTTGAACCTGTCAGATCTTCTTAGATGCTCTGTCACGAAATGTACCCGCTTGCTTTAGGTTCTCTTTAGATGTAATAAACACACCATCTCTGGCTCTGGCTCCATTATAGAACTCCCTGACACTGAAGTATTTGATTTGTATCATACCATTTTGCACTGATTTCTTAGGTAAATTTGGCTTTGCGGAGTCCCAGAGAGCAGAGAGGCCTATTAGCCTGGACACCATGTGGCCTCTTATTTCTCTACTGCCTTATAATTATTCTGGTATTGTTTTAGGTGGGTGGGTTTTTGAACTTCCTGGGGGAAAGGGCTCATTCTCTGGAATGATTTTTAAAAGGGCTGAATTGTGCATATCCAATTAAAGGAGTTGATCTAGAATATTCCTATTCAATTTGCTGTGCCCAGTATCATATGGACACAGGTTCTTGATAACAATGGTGATCAGGCATTATTTAAACAAATCATTCTCATTTTCAATATCAGCCTGATATAAGCATAAGCTGGATAAACCAGCAGCTAGTAATCGGTTCACTGCAAGTTACACATTTCAATAATATCTTTTAAAGGAAAGGCACTGCAGTGACAAAACTGTTGTAATTAGGGTTGGAAGACTTTAGTTAAAATGCCAGTTCTGCCTCTGGCACTGCCTTTGTGATCTCAGGAAAGTCATCTTAACTTTCTGTGAATCAGTTTCCTCAACTGTCAAATGAAAGGGTTGGTCAATCTCTGAGATCCCGTCTAGTTTTCATGTGTGAATCTTGAATGGTTCCCTGTGTCCCTCCTTTCCTGTGGGGTCTCTCCCAATCCCCATTCCCCAGACCAGGAGAATCTAAACTCCATGAGAACAGGTTTTTCTTTTCTCTTTAGCTTGATCTTTGTCTTCGAGTATTGGAAAAAATGGCATGAAGAAGAGTGAGATAGGCTCAGTCTGCTTGGTCCCATGGAGAAGATGCAAGATCAATGGGAAAATTTACAAAGAGGCAGGCAACCTTAGGCTTGATGCCAGGAAGACACACCATACCAATGAGTTTTGTTCCAGTGGGTTATGGGCCACATCAGGAGGGAGTAAGTGGATTCCCCTTCATTAGAGGTCTTCAGGGGCAGCTAGGTGGTACAGGAGATAGAGCCCTGACCTTGGCATCAGGAGGATAGGAATTCAAATCCAGCCTCAGACATTTGACACGTATTAGCTGTGTGACCTCGGGCAAGTCACTTAACTCTGATTGTCTCACATTCAGGACCATCTCCAGTCGTCCTAATTCATATCTGGTCACTGGACCCAGATGGCTCTGGAGGAGAAAGTGAGGCTGGTCACTTAGCACAGCCCCCCCCCTCACTCATATCCAATTCATGTGCTTGTCATGGCATTACATAGTTTTCTTTGAGAACAAAGGAATAACATCATCACGTCTTCAGAGACTGGTCAACTAATTTGTCAGGTATGTTGTAGCTGGGGGCTTGCCCTGTTTTCCTCTTAACATTGGAAGGAAATGATTTCTTTATGTACATGTTACATAACTTATAGGGGCCTTATCTTCCAACTAGTCCAAGTGAGTGAGGTTTTATTTCTTCATTTTATCCCCTTTTTAAATTTATACCCATCGTTCCCTTCCTGGTCTGTTCTTCGCCGCTCCCCCAAACACCATCAATGCTACTTTGCTAGAAATAACTTGTGTGAACAGAACTTTTGTTATGTAGTATTAAACTGGATGAAATAGGCTTCCTTTATGCTTAATTTCTATGTGAAAAACTTGTTATTCATTCCCATGATGCCATTTGGTGATAATACTGAGAAGTCAGTGGTGCCTACCTGAGAGATGTCCATTCCCGAGTCACAGCTCAATGGCTGTGTGGATGTCAGTCCATTTGAGCCAATCACAGTTGTGATCACAGCATTCTGATCAATTTTCCGAATCATGGTCCCATCCACAAAGTAAATGAAACCATTCCTATCAACTGTGATACCTGACCAGGAAGAAAAAAATGGGCATTAGTAGTCTATTGGGTCACATTTACCCAAAGATCAGAATTTTGAGAGAAATCACAGAAACAGAAGGGTTTTTAAAGAAATATAACTTCAATTTTGCTTAGTATAGATTAGACGGTAATATGAGAGGTTTGTTCAGATAAACATTCACTTCTCTGTTGAGAAGAAATAGTCCAACTTAAACACAGTTTCAAACCTTGGCTAAATATTTGGCTTGGGGCTAATTCATTCCCCTTCCACCTCTCCTCTCTCCCCACCCCACTCTGTTTCCCCTCAGTCCATCTGCAGTCAAAATAAGTCCAACAATACATTTCTTTCAATCTAAGAGAAAAAAAATAATTGGGCTAATTTTACATTATTTCTGGAAGAAAAAGGTCTGAGAAGCAAGCCAATGGCTTAGACAAGGGTCTCATGAAAAGAACATTGAATTTGGACCAAAAGACTCAGATCTAAATCCTGACTGCCCACTCAACTTTCATGACCTTGAACAAGTTGCTCTCCTCCATGAGTCTTAGTTTTATCACCTGTGAAATGAAGGAGGTAGACAAGATGATCTCCGAGGTCCTTTCCAGCTCTAGATTGCCTTGGAGAGGCTTACTCTCAACTCTTACTTTTTGGTATCTTTGGCTTCCTAGCTAATCTTGCACAAGATGAACACATGTATAACCCAGACTGCTCTGGGCTATAGTAAAGATAGTCTGCAATTAAGACTTTTCACTCCCCCCCCCAAATTCAGAACTAGAGAGGCATTATTATATTCATTTTGGCAAGCATTTAGTAATCATCTCCAGTATGATGAGCAATCTATGAAACAGACAAAATGGAAGATAAAAAGTTTCATTATCAAAGCTTAATGCTCCAGTAAGATTTTGGGGATGTGCTGTAAAAAATAATGCCAAGGTAGTGGGAAGCCATGAGTAACTGGAGGAAGAGGGTAGAAAAAGTCTCATATAAGAGGAGGGGGCACGTGAAGGCACTTCTGAAGGAAGCTAAGAATTCTAAAGGGGAATCATCATCTAATCATCAAACAACCCCTGTGGAGAAGGGACCAGAGCTCCCCACCAACTGCCAATCAAATGACACCTACAGAAAAGGTGAGTCAAGGCAGGGGCACTTTTAGGGAGAGACAGCATATACCAGGTAAGTCGAACCTGAGCACCATCTCCCCTGAGACCCTGATGGAGACAGTCCAGGACACTGAAGTCAACAACTTTGAGAAGAGCAATTCTTCTAGTCCAGTGTCCTCAGCTATCATCCTGGGAAGCAAGGCCTATGGAGATGAAGTCTGACCCGTAGGTAGTGAGAACTAAGGAAAGAAAGCTCTTGTCACTAAAGTCCTTGACTCTGTCATGGGATCCAATACTGGAAACTGATATCATTTTAGCAGTGAAAATGACATTAAGAAAGAAGCCTTACCATCTACTTTGCTGCTGCCTCCTCAGAACCATGAAATTTTTCCATGTAACTTAAAAGTTCAAACCTTTCTAACTGCAATGGAAACTCCCTCATTGGATTGTGAGATACTTGACTGTGAGATCTAATTGTATCCTCAATACTTAGAAGAATGCTATGCACATAGTAAGCTTTTAATCAATGCTTCATTCATTAATTCATCTCAGATAGCCTTTACAAAGACACGGAAGCTGTTAGAAAATTACACAGAATTTGTGCAGGAGGAAAAGAACATCTCTCCTTCCAGACCATGGGTAGGGTATCTGGAAGCTGAAGAGTGGATATGGTTTGAAGAAAATGAAGCATTATATTTCATTTGGTTAGGTTGGTGGCTGGAAAGGTAAAGTCAGATAAGGAAGGGTTTTTACATGTGAAACAGAGAAGTTTGTATTTTATTCTAGCAGAAATAGGGAACCACTGAAGCTTCTGGTGGAAGAGAGTGACATGTTCCAATTTATGTTTTCGGAATATCAATTTGGTGGCTGAGTGGAGGGTGCAGAGAGGAGGGAAAAGGCAGGGAGACCAATTAGTCTACTGCAGTAGTCCAAATGAGATGTCATGAGCATCTCAACTAGGCTTAAGCTAAAGTTAGTAGTTTCTATTCCCTAAAAGTCCACTTATTATTCTGTGAAACTAAGAGAAGGAGTGATTTTTATGGCCAAGAATAAAGTCATGTGAAACCAGTTTATAAAGCTAACTTTATAAACTGCCTTGAGATGAGCTAATTCTTTGGCAGAAGGGGAATAGTCAGGTTCTGTTTTATAGTGTATGTTCATTATTCCTGATGATCCACATGAAGTACTCATCTTTCATGTCTGTAAAATGTAAAGAATCACTTTAACTTTCCCCTAATATTCCTAAAATCAGTTATGTTCCTATGAACTGTCTTAGGAGACCAGGAGGACCAACTGTGGGAGTAACTGTGTCCAGTAGTTTCAAGAGGTATTTTGGTTATGGAAACCTGTCATCAAAGACTGTGTTCCAACCTGGATGTGTCAGATCTTGACAGGCACGTGAATAGTCGGTCTTCTTATCTCTGATCCATTTTGGTTGAAGGGATTCTCATTTGGTGTCTCTGGGCAGTAGCAAACTTTATTTCCTGACTGTTCCAAATCTCAAGTGATTAATAACAGTGACCATTTGGGGAAGGTCTTATTTTTGTGCCTCTTCTTTCATTTCAGCCTATGAAGCCAACAAGGATTGTGAGCACCTACAATGGGTCGAGCATTATGTGAGATGCTGGGAGATAGATGGACATGAGCATAGACTTATTTATCCCATCTTCCCTTCCAGACTATTAGTAGGGTATCTGGAAGTTGACGAGTGGATATGGTCTGAAGAAAATGTAGCAGTATATTTCATTTGACAGAGAAGAAACTTAAGAACATGTGAGCCCATGAGAGATAAAAATATAGACTGGGAGTAGAAATAATTCCCCCAAAGTCTAGTGAAAGTCTTAGATGACAGATGCAGAATGGGTTACCACCAATGCATCGACAAGTAATAATAATTAAGCACCTTTTTTAGTACATGCTAATTATGGTGCAACATACCGCCAACAAAGACAAATATAAGTGTATCACTGCTCTCAAGGAGTTTATATTCTAATGGGAAAGACAAGGTGTAAATAAATATATACATGCACACACACACATGAACTTTGCTAAGAAGTCAGCATGATGTATAGGTTGACAACTTCACACCCCCAAATAGATATTGGCGTAGAGATGACAAAACAGGCATTGATAGCTATACTCCCCCATTGCCAATTCCTTGGAATGATTGTCTGCATCATAGACATGACTCTTTACCACGATCTCCACTTGTGGTGATTGTGAGGAAGATTTCTTACAGGCTCAAATATCATTATCATCATCAACCCTAGATTCATAAGAATAATATTCCCATGGTTTTCCTAGCTCTTATTTCCTCTGAACTCTTTCTCTGTGTCACCTGAATTCCATATATGAATGCCCTTTGAAATCATTTGGAGCCTATGAAGCACATGGAATTATTCTGCTATGTCCTCTTACAAATATGAGTATTTGACCAGAGCCCAGACTTTTTTTTTTTCTTGAGACTCTTCAGTTCATTTGGCTTTGGCATCAATTACATTGGGGTTGGAAAAACCAATGTGTAGAAAACTCTATGGTACAGTCTATTTAGGTATAGCTTTGTATAGACACCAGTTTCTTCCTTTCCAGACTCCCCTTACTCCTCAATTACCTTTACTGTATCCTTTCTTGGGAAATCAATATCATTTAGGTGTTTAAAAATGCCTCATCTCACTGAAGTGAAAATTGAATTGGGGATTCTGAGCACAAAACATTGGGACTGTCTTTGCCTAGCCCACCCACACCCTTTCAGAAATGGCTATTGGTATAACCCATAGATGGTGATAATCCACTATGATCTATTACTGCTTGTGAGAGTGAATGGGAGGGTGTGACACATACCCAGTATATTTGCACTTTTATTCTTTAAAGATGGGCTTATAAGTGTTTCAACATCACATAAGCCCATCTGGGGTTAGCAAAAGTTGCAGCTTCAATTTACTTCCTGCAGAAAGATGACTGAACTTGGAGGCAGAAGACCTGGGTTGAGATTCCTGCTCTGCCACAGAATTCTAATATGCCACGAGGCAAGCCAAAGAGCTTCTGAGTCTCAGTTTTCTCACCTATACAGTAGGAACAATAACACCTCACAATAACATCTCACAGGTCATTTTGAGGAAAACCCTTTGTAAACCTAAACATTAAAGGAAATTGGACTAATGATTATAACATTTGCCATTAAAACAGCTTGATATTATTGTTCCCAGATTCCATTACTTGGATATTCTGTGGATAAAAAGTATTTCAAACAGTTGGGTTTATCAACCTTATCTCCCTTTCACTAAAACTTTCCATGTGCCCCACCCCCCAAACCCCTTTTGTTGTGATGAGTTATCTTCCCCCTTTAGAATGGAAGTTCCTTCTTGGGAAGAAATAGTTTTCTTCTTACTCATCTTTGATTATTTCTATGCTTAGCATAGTATTTGGCACATATGATCAATCGATTGGTCTGTCTATCCGTCTAGCTATCCATTTAGTTGTGTTTTACCCTTATTTAAAAAAAAACTGAACCCATGCTCTATGGACGATAGAGGATTTAACTAAACAAGAAGGGATTCAATCATTGGACTGAGAGATGGGGAGGTTTTAACCATCAGTCAGTTCAAGGGCTCATTTTATGGAAGAGGAGACTGAGGACCGGAGCTGTCAAGTAACTTGAACAGGGTCATACAGTTAGGAAGCATAAGAGCTGGAATTTGGATACAGAGCTTTGGCTTTTGCCTCTCTACCACATTCTTCCAAAGACTGAAATTTTAACTACTTCATCATTTCTAAAGCAAACCAAAAAATCAGTTTCAGCTTATTGCCTTGGGATTAATCTGTAAGACAGAAGATAGATAAATGCTTTGCAAACCCCAAAGGAACTCCAGTAGACTGTGAACTCCTTAAAGGTAGAGGGTGTTTAATTTCTACCTTTGAAGGGCCAGAGCCAGGAAAAATGGTGGTTGAATTGAACTGCAAATACTTGACTTAGATGGTACATTTCACATTTGTGAGAAAAGAAATCCATTCTAATGAAATTTCCTCTACAATAAAAACCTGACCCAACCATAGGTGAGAAGTTGCCTTTGCTTCTCTGAATTCATGCCTAATGAGCACAGCACTTTTTTTGGGCATAGCAATGGGGTTAAGTGACTTGCCCAAGGTCACACAGCTAGGTAATTATTGTCTGAGGTGGATTTCAACTCAGATACTCCTGAATCCAGAGCCAGTGCTCTATCCACTGCACCACCTAGCTGTCCCTAATGAGCACTTTTGACTGAGGGGCTGCTCAGAAAGAAAGAAAGAATACAAAATATGACCACAATCTGGTATACAAAGTAAGGAAACATACTATCCAATAGGCCCCTTTGCCGACCTAAACCAGTATTTGGAGAAAATGCCTGTAGATCATGGGAGAGATGACTGGAAGTTTTCCCCTTTTTATCCACCAACAAATTCATGCCATATTTCCTGAGAAAGATGACAATTGCCTAAAGCCAGGGCATCTTAGCCAGTCCCTAATAAAGTTATCACCTACTGGAGGAGAGGATGCTGTTGATCAATAATGAAGGAGGAAAGTCATTAAAATGTGATTGCTGTGAGTCCAGATGTGTAGGTTAACAGCCTGGAAATATTAGCTCAGAATTCCAAAGTGGAACATTATTCAGAGCAGCAGAATATCACTTTCCCTTGTGGGTAGAAGGTAACTCTGGAGAGGAAAAAAAAACTTAAACCTTTCTCCCACTACTCAAAACAAAACAGTCCTATAGCTGTAGGGCCTACCTATAATTGAAAAAATCCAACTCTCACTTGTTTCAATTGAGAGATAGAAGCTTCTTCTGGAAAATGATCTGGGAAAATACAGTAAGCTTTTTGGTTTCTCCCAAAAGCAGAATCAAAAACTTCAGAACTGAAACTGACTTTGGTATCTAAGGCTCTGCTTGGAGGCCTGCAATCAATTGCACTTATGAACAATTCTCATTATTATGAAGCTTCTCCTGTCGTTCAGCTCAGACTGACCTCTTTGCCACTTCTCTCACCACTGCTCCTGGTTCTGCCCTTGGGCCATAAAGAACAAATCTACTACCTCTTCAATGTGAAAAATGTTGAAGGCAACCAAGTGCTCAGAATGCAATTCAACCACCTTGTCATGTGTCTACTACTGGCTTTACTATACCCTGATGACTCAACCAACTGGGAATCTCAAGTAACTGGAATTCGGGGATTGTGTAATCCACGATTTATCCCTCTAAAATGTGATTTTAGGGGATGGCTGACTTGCACAGGCAGGTAGAAGATGGTGTTGTTGTTCAGTCTTGTCTCTTTGTGACCCCATTTGGATTTCTCTTGGCAAAGATACTGGAGTGGTTTGTTATTTCCTTCTTCAGCTCATTTTACAGATGAGAAAACAGGCAAACAGGGTGAAATGACTTGTCCAGCATCAGTCCAGTAAGTATCAGAGACCGGATTTGAACTTAGGGCTTCCTGATTCTAGGTCTCGGGTCTATCACCTGCAGTGCCACCGAGCTGCCCCATTTGACCCTCCTACTAATTCATACTTAATACTCTTTTTTTTAAGGCCAACAATCAGTTGAATTTATCTTCCTTTACTCTGACTGCTCAACTATCTTTTCCTTTTCATGAATCCTCTTTGGTCCCACTTTAGGCCACTTTAACCTTGCAAATTTCTTAGAAGCAGAAAAGAAGGGAAGGAAATAAGTATTTATCAAGTGCCTGGTATGTGCCAGGCACTAGGTGGCACATTCTCCACCTTTGGAAGCCAAGGATTTGTAGTTGAATCTGACTCAGTCACTTCCTACTTGTGTGATCTTGGGCAAGTCTCTTAATTTCTGTTCCTCAGCTTACCTGTAAAATTAAAGGGTTGGATGATATATACTTTAAGTTTTCTTCCAGCTCTGAATCTACAATTTGATGGGACAGTGAAAATGGATGACAAAGGGCTGCAGGACTATTCAACTTAGAGGCTTGCTGTACTTAGGCCCAGAGGTAAAATTAGATAGAATGGCTCAACAGAAACACTTCCTACAATTAGAATTTTACAACAGTGGACTGAGAGCATCTTTGTTCAAGTTACAAAACTGCATTACTGAGCTATGACAATGTTTTACCTTCAAACTTTTCTAAACGAGATGATAAAACTTTCCATAGTGAGAGACACAAATGAACACTCTCCTTGTGATTATCAGCAACTCTATAGGGAGTTTTAACATTTAACCCAGAAAGTGATTTGCTGGCTCCCCTTTTCAGAGAAACTTAGGATCAGAGGCAGGTTGATGCTCAGCTTGGGGGCTTGCTCCACTTTGTGGTTCTTTGGGTTTGTACATCTCTCTCCCCCTGATTTTCTTTTTTTCTTTTTTCTTTTTTTTAGGTTTTTGCAAGGCAATGGGGTTAAGTGGCTTGCCCAAGGCCACACAGCTAGGTCATTATTAAGTGTCTGAGGCCACATTTGAACTCAGGTCCTCCTGACTCCAGAGCCAGTGCTCTATCCACTGTGTCACCTAGCTGCACCCCCACTGAATTTTTAATACTATAATACTTGTTGAAAAGGTGATGAAAGGGTGAGATTTAAAGAAGCTTGGCACACACGCATGTGGGCCAAGATAATTAATAGTGCTATATGAGATCCAGGAGGAACATGTTTACTTTCTTCTTCCCTTCCTCTCTTCTCAGATGTCAAGCAACTTTTCTTGGGACACTTCCCAGCAGTATCACATTAAAATGGTCCTGTTGTCCCAGGGAAATAAATTGCCTAGTGAGACACTTGTGTGAACAATTAGCCCAAGCAGGGAAAGTTCATTTATTGTTCATGGATCAGCAAAGAACTAATTGAAATTGTTACACACCAGGGAAAATGAGTCTTTTTCTCAAGGTATGTGAGCAGTCAAGAGTTTCTAATAAAAAAGGCAAACCAAGCAGAATAGCCTGGTCAGGATACTCAATAAAATGAGTAGGAGAGAAACTGAACCAGACAATGCTTCCTATTCAGAAAAGTAGGTTCACTCACAAGGAATTCAAATTTCTCCAAGATGATATTTTCAAATACTGTTCATCCAAAACCAACAGAGTATTTTCATTTACAGTTGTTTCCCATCTCCTTACATCTTTAATAACAGACAAACTCAAGGTGGAAGGGTCACAAAACCAAGAGCCCAGACAATCCTTTCTGTGTGTGTGTCTGTGTGTGTCTGTGTGTGTGTGTGTGTGTGTGTGTGTTTGAGAGAGAGAACAGTGTGGAGGACACCCTTAGGAAGCCCAGTTAAAGTTTCAATAGTATGACTGAGGCAAGTGAAACCTCAGTTAAACCCACTAGTTTGTATGACATCAAGCAACAAATATCTGCTTCCCCTTTGACACCATTCCCTGTCCTGTCCTCACCCTTACCCCCTGCTCTCAAGAAAAAGTTGTCTGGTTTGGTGCAGTGGAAAGGGCACTAGATTTTGAGCCAGAGAAGTTGATTCCATGACATGCCAAGTAGCTATTCTCATTGTCTCCCCAAGATTTTTGTATTAACCTACTTCTGCCCATGACTTTGCCTTTATATGTAAAGTGCTCCCTACCACTCTGCAAATCTCACTCCTTCATAACAGTTTAGCCTTGGCCCAAATGGATTTCTTAGACTTTCTCTAAACTCTTTCTTTACAGTACTACCTGGACATTGAGTACATTCTAATTTTTTTCCACTTGTGTGTGTCTTATCACCCTACTTTGGGCTTAAACTCCTTGAGGGCAGGTACCATACCTTGTGCTTCTTAGATATAGTTAATTTCTTACACAGAGGAAATACCTATAACATGCATTGATTATGACCAACCAACCAAAAAGTATTTATTAAATGCCTATTGTGCATGAAGAATGATCCCTAGGAGTTGGGATGTTGCAGTCCATCCATCAGAATCTTTCAAGTATTCTAATAATTTAGCTAAACTTAGTTTCCAGTACAGAGGCTAACTAGGGATATAACCTTATACAAGATGAATCAAATGCATGCAAATATTCTTTCTCAGGACCTGAATCATAAATTATATCCAATACTGCTATTTATCTTGATTAGTAGCACAACTTTTCTGAGCATACTGGATGAAACACTCAAAACTCAGTCCAAGGCAGTAATAATCTCAAAAGACTGAATACAGTGCAGAGTTTGGGGCCACATGGCACCATATCTAATAGCAGACAGGTTAAATGTTTGAGCTGAAGTGAACTAGAAGATATCTTCCATCATCCTACGACATTGGTTTTAATTACCTTAGGATACTGATTACTACCCATTAAAGAAAATCTCTGTGAACTCTACCCTAGGGGGGAGAACTGAAAGTGTTCTTTGTGCTTGCAAAACTTATATTTCTTGGAAACTTTCTAAAAACCCAAACGCACTACTGAAGTTCTCGAGGTGGAAGGAAGTCAGATCCTCTGCAACAAATATTAAAAACTATGTGATTCAGTGGCTCTTTGGCTACCTATCATTTGAGCTCAACTTCCTGAGTGGGAAAACTCGGCCCTGGACAGAACCTCTGCCTGGTCGGGCAGCATTGTGGGACTTGGCTCGAAATGTAGACTCATCTTAATAGGGTTGCAGTCATTAACTGAGAAAGAAGTGATGCCAGCCAGCCAACAAGATTGGAGAAACTGGGTCCAGGGAGGAGCCAGAGGACCAAGCACATAGAGCCCCTGCTTTTCAGCTACTGGAAGACCCTGAAATCTAATTTTCTGCATGCATAGAATTCATTTAAAATCCGTGATAAAGTGGTTTCTTTTAAAGATGTGGTGGAAGATTTTTATTAACTGATACAGAGTGAATATGAACCAGGAAAACTACAGATACAATGACTATGATGGGAAGAACAAAAACCCTCCAAACAATAAAAAATATAATTGAATGCTGAATATTGAATATAACAACCAAACAACTCAAAGAAGAGCTTAGAAAATGCATTTCCCTCTCTCCTTAGCAGAGGTGGTAAATTATGGGTGTGGATCACTGCATTTAATCCAAGTCCATATGGATGTTATGATTAGTTTTGTTGAACTACAGTTTTAAGTCTTGTTGCAAAAAGTGATTCAGTTGCTGAGGTGGGTAGGTAGGTAGGAATAGATGTAGAAATGGAATTAGTATGAAAATAAAAGATGAATATGTAAATTTTTTAAAAAGTTCTTTTATGCATTCTTCATAATTGACCTTTTTCAAATCACTTTTTAAATTCTATGAATTTCCCAATGCTTCCCTTTTGACAGAGCTCCCTTCCATATCCTCTCTCTCTCCCTTCTCAGGAAAAAAAAAATAATACTCTGCTGACTCAGGAAAATATTTTTATAAGTATACACAAGGTAGTATGGGATATGATAGGCCTGTGTTTTAGACCTTCTCTTACATTCAGTAGCATCACCCTGGTCAAGTCAGCTAACCTTTACGAGTCTCGGGAAATTCTCCAAGACTGTAAATTACAGACGATTATCTGAACTAATGAAATCATAGGTCTAGACCCTCCCATCCTCCCAAAAGTATATAGCCTTCTGTTTGTATACTCAACTAATGTGAGAAAGGTGAAAAAAAATATATTTTGAAGACAAAAAAAGTAGCACTAATCTTCCCTGAAAACCAAACCAAATGATGTGTATGCAAATGATAGTAAATCAAACATAAGACTCCCTTTACAAAATAAAAGCCATGGCATGAATGGCACTTAAAAGCTATCTGCTTGCATCAAACATTTTTATCACTTTCCTGCCAATTGTGCCTGCAATGGTATCATAGTAGTATTCTTCCTTGGATTCAGGGTGTTATCTTTTTCCAGAAGGATAAACCATGAACAAGAAGGGGCAATTAACTAAAATCTTAGTTTCTTAGATTATTTTCTTTAGGGACAGCATAAACTAGATCCCTGAGGTATGGGGACATAGGACGAGGAAGTTTTTTTTTTTATTGGAGGCAGGAGAAATAGACAGGTTAGAAGAATGGGATGCTATTTAGGATCTTGGATGCTTTCAGAATGGGGAGGGAATTGCATGGAAAAGAGATTTTTTTTTTTTAAAAGATACAAACTTGATCTGCTTCATAATTTTTACTTAACCCAAACCACAGGGGTTGTTTGAATCCAATCGACTTTGGTCATGTTGGTTTATAAAACAATCAACAAGTGTGACCTCAGTGGAAATGACCTCTGACTCCCTGATCCCAAATGCAAATGTTCTGACTTCTGCTGTATAGTTCCCAGGTGTCCCTGAGAAAAGAGATTTCTAAAGGAAAGACTTAATCTACCGCTCAACCACAAAATAGGTAAGAAGCACTGTGTGCTGTTCTCCATTGGCCTTTATCTAGTGAAAATGCTCCAATCTCAAGATACCTAGGCTCACAGTAGACTAGAGGCAGTTTCATCCTCTGCTCGGGTTAATCGCTACGGCTCCCCTCATGGAGCTGTGTGAGTCATCTTCGGTTGTTTGGTTTCCCTGGGTGTTAGGACATTGTAGCTTTCATCCCCTTCTCTAAGTTGGCCTCACTAGCTAGGCTCTTCCCTGCTTCTTGGAGGATGCTGGGAACAGTAAGCATTTGGGAAATCTCAACTTCCTAGGCTCCCTTGACAATGACAGGCTCAAAGATTTTACTCCAATACAGTTTGAAGTTTGGGAGTCTTCAAAACAAACATTTTGCATTGGAAAAAATGTTCTAATTAACTTCTGAAGAATTTGTACATTACAACATCCTGCCCTGCTGGAGAAGACTGAGAAAGCTGAGCCATTGCCTTTCTGTAGGAGAGACTGTGTTTAGAAGGAACTTGCTATTCTCATAAAACTTTTAATAGGAAGAAGTGAATCAAATTCGTTAATTACCATTTTATGGTTGGTAAAAGGGCAAATTACATGCCATCCATTTCTAAACTTCTAAATGTCTCTGGTGCTTTTAATTAAAGCTGCCATCTAGAAACTACTAAAGCAATTTTATGCAATTAGTTATTTATAGGTTACCATAATACACCACTCAAAATATGATTTAAGTGATTTGCAGTCTGGTAGTATGTGATCTCTGTCAGTTTTTTCCCTCTAGTCTCTCTATCAGCTGAAAAGATTCTTTTAGTAGAGAGATAAGGAAGGTGTGACACTGAAGAGCTGTGATAAGGAGGGAAAGTTATATTTGCTGCTGATCTTAAATAAAAGAACAAGGGGGGAAATAGAATTCCATGTTGTCTTATGTGACCTAGAGAGACCCAGACCTTGCCTTAGGCAAAACTATGAAGTAGGCAAAGCATTGCTTCAGTTTCTCCCTTCCCTCTCCCAGAGTCCCCCCTTGCCAAGACTCTAAGGTCCTTCTACTTACTGCCTTCTGACTGCTGCATTTCTCCCCAGTATCATATCTTGTCCCCCTCTCCAGCTTTCCCATGCCCTTGGGCCTCACTTCTGCATTGTGAGAATGGGTAAAAATGATTTAATAAGGAAAAGTATTGCCATAAGCCAGGGCAATGGTTTATCTGAAAAAAAAGTGAATCTTTAGAGAACCAACTGAAGGGCAGAAAGAACATTAGTCACTCTATCAGGCCACTAGAGACTGCTGATTGGTTAGGAAAGCTTGTGGTGAGCCCCTCTGATCTCTATGCTCCAACCATATTATATTTCCCCTCTTTATAAAACTGACCCTATAGTATTAAACTCATCTTGGCTTGATGTGGATGGGGACTGGTGAAAGGGGCAAGATAAAAGACTATACGTTTTCTCTCAAAGCATCTGAGTAATGGAAGGGCCCTCAGTGGGCCACTGTGTGCCCAAAAGTCTCCTTTACCACATAGCTTTCACTTGAAATCTCCAGCAAGCAGATGCAGTCGGCTGCCTCTCAAGTTTGGACATCTCTCATTGGAAACAAGTTTGTTCTGATATCAAATGTGTCTTCCCACCAAATTCTGGTCTTCCTTGCCATCCTCCTCTTCCCCCCCTTCCCACCCCAACCTCTGCCCCTAATTCTAGCCTCTGGGACCACACAGAACAAGCCTAATGCTGCTGCCACATGACAAGCCCTTTGAAAACAGAAATCACGAGCTCTCTGGGTCGTCTCCAGGTAAAACCCCCATTCCTTCCATTCATTTTTGTGTGGCATAAGCCTAAGGCCCTCTACAATCTTAAGTCTCCTTCTTTCTGACACGTTCCAGTCAGAAAATGTGATGTAAAGAATATACAACATTGTCACATCCTATGTTCTTGACATCATTCTCTTTTCTTATTGCAGCCTAGGCAAGCTCATGCTAACCAGAAACAGCAGCATTGGTTCCACTGGAGACTACCTACTATTTAGTCAACCCTCAGCGTAAACTAGTGATGCTGATTTTTGGCAGCCAGACACAAGACTTTCACATTTATTTGTATTAACTGTCATCCTATTTGATCTGATCCAGTGTTCTAACCTGTGATCTTTTCAGCACTGGACGGTAATCCAGTGTGTTAAGTATTGGCCTGACCTTTGTGTCATTTACAAATTTAACAAGCATGCTATCTATTCCTTTTTCCAAGCTAATGATAAAAATCTTAAGCAAGCCAAGGCTGAAAACAGATCCCAGAAGCACTTCTCTAGGGATCTCCTTGTACATAAATACTGAATAATTAATGATACCCTTTTGGGGGTCAATCATTCAATCTTTTCCAAATTCACTCAACTATATTGTTATCTAGTCCATATCTCTCTATACCACAAGACTAGTTCATCTCTCTGACAAATAGCTATGATTAGAATATCTCCTTCAGATTGAGTTAATATCTATGGAATTCTTCTGTGCTGGCAGCATAGTTAGCGACAGAAAAGCAATTCCAGTTGTTCTGCTATGACCAGCTGTTGACCTGTGCTTGCATTGTCTGTGAGCAAGAAACACTGAGCTGTGCACATGGGTGCCTCATCAGAGACAAAGACAAAAGATGCCATCTTGCTTTTTTTGTATTTCTCAGTTTTGACTGGTTTAGGCCTAGATGTGACTTTACAGTAAAGACCACCAAGAAAAACTTCTAGAGGACAGGTCATTGCTATTTGCTTTCTTGCTTTACAATAGCATAGATGAGTCCCTAGTTTAAGAGCAAATGGTTCCTTAAGAACTCTAGGGTAACCCAGTCCTGGGTAGGGGTAAGTAAGATTTTTAATTAGACAAATGACATTTCTAAATCTAAATCTGTTGCCTCTAAGTTTGATGGCTCTTAGGCATATATGACAATTAAAATAAATAGACAAGTATAATTCAGTTTAATAATGCATTGGTAGGATCATAAAACTTGAATGAACTAAATAGTTTGTTTTCTCTTTCATGGATGCTCTCTGGGTCCAATATTCATATAACCAAGACTATATCGCATTTAAAATGAAGTTCAAATTCATTTGCCTTGTGTCTTTCTGGTGTCTCCTCAACAAGTGACTTGTAATTTGGGGTGTGCCACATAAAAAAACCTTTCCAAATATTGGCTGTTCATATGATCTAAGGCCAAAAGGTCTTCAAACCATCATATGTATTTACATGGAACAAATTGGTTCAAAAATGTGTGTATCTTTTATTTATGACAGCTTAAGTGGAACCAAGTAGCCTGTAGCCACAGGAGGTCATGACACTGATGACAAAGTTTAGCCAGTAACTTACTTCTGTGAAAAATTTCCAATATTTCACCTGAAACGACTTTCTTTGAGGGGTATGAGTCCTTTAAAGTGATTTTGCCAATAGATGCCAGTGCTTCTGGTCAACTGTTTTAGGAGTAAGTTTACTGGGGAGACTTTCAGCCCACAATGATAATTGACTGAGTTAGAGATTTGGAGATAGATTGTTGGAGGAAACTACTGGCTTTTTTTGCAGGAGATAGTTTCTCTTATATTGAGACCCCACTGATGCCAAAACAACTAGTGAAAAAGCAATATCTCTAGTCATTTTTGACATTATGCGGGCCTGAAAGAAAAAAAAAAAACTATTGCACGAAAGAAATTCATCCAGATATTTCCAGGACATATGCATGTGTGATTCTGAATAGATGATATTCTAAATAATGGGTTCCAATCACTTAAATTCTGGGGCCACCTCATGCCTCTTGTTAAGAGGAGTAGCAATAGAGTATTGGTGCTTTTTAAATTCCCTCTTGAGTGAATAATCATTTGCTTAATTGACTTGGTCGGGAAATGGAATGGTATGTCACAAGACATACCATATCTATTGAAGATAGCTTAGACATAATCTTGTCTAACTAACTTCTTGTCTCACCATCACCTCTTTCTATTTGACAGATGAGGAAACTGAGGTCCAGAGAGGAAAAAATGATCTGCCCACAGTCATAAAGTTCTTAAGTAGAAGACTGAGGACTAGAATGAATATATCCAGATGCTTACTTCAGTGAACTTTCTAACAATACAAATTTTATTGGACAAGTCCTTCCCCTCTCTGCTGTGCTACCAAACCTGAATCATATACATGAATTGTAGAATGTTGCTGGAGGGCTATCAAGGGTCATGCCTCATTCCCCATTTGGACCTGAAACTTGGCATCATACATACATACCTTCATCAAGCCAGGGCCCAACTGGCACAGGCCTGTTTGAGGTATTCTGTGTACCAACAACCACAAGGTTCCTTACCAGCTGGATAGCTTTTACTTTGCCCTGCTTGACATTGAAAACAATTTTGTCATTAAAGATAGGAACAAAAATCAAGATACAATCCTTGGTGAAGGGAAACCGAATCCAAGTGAGTCACAAAGGAATCTCATCCTGGCTAATCATTACTCCCCCTTTGTATTGACTTTTAAAAACATGCAGCTAGCTTGTCACAAATTTGAGTGCTTATTCCCACTTTGTGCCATTTAATATTTGGCTTAAGGGCATGGTTATCCATCATATAATTCATTAGCTTAAATTCTTTACAGAATAAAGGTAAGGGGCAGTAAAAATGATATAGAGAACTTAAGTTTCAGCTTCCTCATTCACGTGTAAGAACATCCTTCAAAGTCAATTCTATGTCAGACACAATGCACGGATTAGTACTTGGGCAAATCTTTGCAAAACTCCTCTCCATCTTTACACTGAAGCATCAAGGAGTAAAGCAGTGAATTGATTTAAAAAATCAAAGGATGTAAAGCTGGCTATGTCTTGTGAAAGGTCTATAGGGAAGGGCCCAGAGGCTCTCAGTATGCAGTTCAATGGAGATTTTATGCCATTTCCATTTTCTGAGGAAAAACAAGTCCAAGTGTGGGTTTATTAGGAAGGTACAGGGTAGGAGGCCATTCAGGGTTTTTTTTACAACTCGTCTTGTGATTATGATAACTGTAGAATCTTTTAACACATGCAATAAACTTTCTTAAACAGATTTAACTGATTAAAGATAAACACAGGGTTACTAAACTTCTGCCCAGGCTATAAACATACTAGGGTAGAAAAATCAGTGAAGTAGGTTTAATGGAAACAAGAAACCCAAGCAAAAAGAACCTTCGTTTCTGCACATGAAACATGTGGCCTTGCAGAGTTGTATTTGTAAGATATTATCTTTCCTATCCATTCCCTTCCTCTCCATTTTTACAGCTACCGTTTGGGTTCAAGCCTTCATTGCCTCTCATTTGGACTACCACAGTAACTTTCTGATTGGTTTTTCAGCCGACAATCTCTCCTCACTCTAATCCATCCTCTGCACAGTTGTCAAAGCGGTTTTTCCTAAAGCACAGGTCGTTCTTGTGCTCCAAAAAAGTGCAATGGCTCCCTATTACTTCTAGGATCAAGTATACTCTCCTCTAACTGACACTTAATGCTCTTGATAAGCTGGCTTCAAACTACCTTTCTAAGCTTATTAATAAATTATTTCCTTTTACATATTCAATAAACCAGACAAACTGGTCTTTTTACCTTTCTTCCCACAGGATTCTCTTTCATGTTTGATCTTCCATGTCCTCATTTCCATTGTTTAAAACCACTGGTTCATGGATCTAGGGCCAGGAAGGACCATGGAGATCATCTAGTCATTTTATAGATGAATAAATGGAGACCCAGGGAGGTAAGTGAGTTGCTTAAGGTCACACAGGGTAATAAGTCCTATAGGTGGGATAGTTTTCTTTATAACTTACCCTCAAGCACCATCTCTTCCATTAGGCCTTTCTTGATTCTCCTGGCTCTCAGACCTCTCTACAATGAATCACCTTGTATTTGCTGTGTTTTAGATGATTTCCCTTGTCATAAAGTAATCTCCTTGAGGACTGGGATTATTTAATTTTTGTCTCTGTATTTCCAGGCCTAGGACAGAGCCTGGCTATACAGGAGATGTTGAAGAAATACTTATTGACTGATTGTGAAACATTTTCCCTCGGAAGCCAATGGCATTAAACACACCTTAATTCAGAGATAAAGGAAATTACAGAAAGCTACAGTGACTTGCATGAGGTCATACAAAGAAAGAGCAACTAACACTATCATGAGGCAATTGGAAAAGAAAACTCAGTCGTCTTAAATTCAGTTTTTTTTTTTTTAACCACTAATCTCTCCCTTTCTCAAAGAGAATCTTATGGCTTGGCATCTGTTCTTGGCTGTTTTTGAAACCCGTTCAGTAATTTACTTCCAATTTAGTAGAAATTATCTTAAAAGCAAACTTTATTCATTCTATTTTTAGAATCGATTCTGCAAGTAAGTTAGTTGTTTTTCAGATGAACATTTATTTGACTCACCTTGCATAATTAAGGTCAGGTTGGTTAGCCTAATCATAACTGCAATATGCTGCTTGTTAAAAGCCGATAACCAACTCTGGTTCCGAAACTAGAAATGGTATTCCCTAGATGTACATTTCCGTTTCCTACTGATGTGTAGTTTTTCTTTATTAGTGATTAGGTGAAAGGAAAAATCAAGCCTCTCCTTAAAGTAATCCATTAAGCATTTGTAGGGCTCCAAGGAAGAAGAAGAAAAGCTCACTGAAGAGCCCACGTGTCTGGGAATTGTAAAGTAACAGGCATCCAGTAAAGGAACTTGCTGAAGACCTCAAAGAAGCAATTAGCAAGTAGTAATACTTTTCCCTCCATCTGTACTCAGCATTTTAATGATTTCTTTCATGTTTTTTCCGGCTGCTGAGGAAGTTTCTACAATTGGTCACAGCATAAGAAGCTCATTCACTGATTTAGAGCTAAAAGTGAGACCTGACTCCATGGTGGCAAGGGGGATGATGATGCCCACAGCTCAACCACTTGGCACACACCTTGACAGATGGAGACTCACATGTCTCTAACAATTCAGATTCTTTGCCTCCTTCCATAGAGGAAAATTTATGTTCCTAAATGAACCATTTTTGATTAACTGTCCTTGGGTTTCCCCTACTGTCACTGCCAAGCTGGGCCATTTTGGGCAAATCACTGTGCCACTCCGGACTTCAGCTTCCTCTCTAATACAAAAAAGGATGGACTAGATGATCATCCTTACAGCTCAAGGCAATTGATTAAGCATTTCTGAAGTAACTTCTAAAGTGTGAGAGACTACAGCAGACAATGGAGATACAAAGTCAACAAGAGTAAATAGTCTTTGACTTGAAGGAGTTTACAGGGGAGAGCTCATGTACATATCCAAGTAGATATAATACAGATATGAAATGATTCCAAGAAAAGAAGGCATTAGTAGTCATGGGGATGAGGAAAGTCCTCAGGAATGTGGCAGCACTGTAGCCATGCCTAGGAGGAGAGGAGAGATTCTAAAAAATGGAAGTGATGGAGCAGTTAGGTGGTGCAGTAAGATAGAGCACTGGCCCTGGAGTCAGGAGAAACTGAGTTCAAATCTGGCCTCAGACACTTAATAATTACCTAGCTGTGTGACCTTGGGTAAGTCACTTAACCCCAGTGCCTTGCAAAACCAAAAAAAAAAAAAAGAAATGGAGGTGAGGAGGATGGACATTCCAGGCATGGGGTCAGTTAGTACAAAGCATGGAAATGCTAGCGACATGTAGGAGAAACAGTAGGAAGGCCAGTTTTGCTAGACTGGGGGATGTGGAAGGGAGTAATGGGTTGATAAGATTGGATAGACAGGATTAGATTTAAATTCCCAAACAGAGGAGTTCAAATTTGAGTTCAATAAGGAAGCTCCTGGAATTTATTTAACAGGGGAGTGTATGGTTTGACCTGTACTTGAGGCAAATTACAATAGATGATATGTGGGCGATGGACTGGAGGAGAAACCTGAGGTGAAGAGGTCAGTTTGGAGACTATTTCAATAGTCCAAAAAGAAATGAAGAGGGTTTCAGCTATTGGGTGGCTATTGGACAGGGAGGAGGGTACACATGGAGGTCAGAGATGTTGTAGAGGTAGAAATGACAAATTCTAGCAACTCATTGGATAGGTGGAATGAGTGAGAGTGGAGAGTCAAGGATCGTGATACCTAGACTGAGATGAACAGCAATCAAGTTTAGAAGAGAGAAAGGATGAAGTGTGGGCATAGATAATTATCAATTAATTAATAATAACCAATTAATTAATTTCATTTTGGACATGGTAATTTAGAGATGCCTGTGGAATAATCAATTCAAAATGTTCCTAGAAGAAGAGAGTAACTTCACAAACTTAAGCAGTTTCAGAAAAAAGGAAATATCCTGGGGTGGCTAGGTGGTGCAGTGGATAAAGCACCGGCCCTGTAGGCAGGAGTACCTGGGTTCAAATCGGGTCTCAGACACTTAATAATTACCTAGCTGTGTGGCCTTGGGCAAACCACTTAAACCCATTTGACTTGCAAAAAAAACTAAAAAAATATCCTGTCCACAAAGACTATAAGAGTACCTGGAAGAAATGAAATGAGATGAACCAGCTAGGTGGCACAGTGAACAGAGTATGGACCCTGGAGTCAGGAAGACCTGAGTTCAAATCTGAGCTTAGACACTTGATATTTACCTAGCTTTGTGATGTTGGGAAAATCACTTAACCTCATTGCCTTGCAAAAACCAAAAAAATGAGTTACAAATAAACTATCTAAGGGAATAAATGGCAAGGAAAATTCGTATCTTTGAACACATAGTGATAAACTTTACCCAAGATAGTACGCTCTGTAAATTAGAATGGATCAACCAGAAATTGACAACTTGATGAAACAGCAAGAAATATTAAAATCAAAAGACTAGAAAAAAATCTAAAGAAAATGTAAGGAATATTAAATCGAAAATAACTGACCTGGGAAACAGGTCAAGAAGAGATAACCTAAGAATCAACAGGTCTGGAGTTTAGGAGAGAGACTTTAGCTGGATCAAGGAATCATCACCATAAAAATTAAACTTAAATTTATATGAGTTGATAAAGTACAAAGAGGGAATGTGATCCTTTGAATTCCTCTGTATTTCCATACCAGTTTTGAGCAAACTATTATACTCTGCTTTAAAATGAGTTTCATTTTCAGTCTTTTCTATCTAAGGATATCATAAAGGCCAGGAACCATGTCTTCTTACCCATATAACATTTGCTCAGTAATCATGTATTGATGTTGAACTATTGTCTAACTCTGAGAGAGGTCAAGACTTTCAGTCAAATCAATCAAGGCTCTTCTGTAGTAGAAAGAGTATTCTGGCCTAGAAATCAGAACTCTAAATCTATGGTCTAAATCTGGGACCTCAATGACTGAAAGATCTAATAGGAGTTTTTTTCTGAGTCCAAATCAGGAAGTTTATAATTTTGTGCCTTAATAATTTAAGGTAGAGGGGATGATAAGGGGAATTTCTCCTTTGTAGGTCCTCAATAACAAAGAAAAATTGGTTCCAGGGGTAGAAGTGATGGGAACTTCAATGGGCGAAGAAAGTAATCACTTCGTTTTCTATCAAGAAAAGGCAAGTTGGGCACAGTTTAAATATGGGGAGAGAAGATTTCAAAGGGTTCAAAGAAAGGATAGGAACTTGAGGCCATGGGTTTGAAGGAAGAACCAACCCCAGGAAGAGTAAAAAGCTCTCAAAAATGAAACTCTTAAGACATAAAAGAAATCATTCTACTGAGGGAGAAAAAGGAGTCATATCAAGGGATGATATAGTTGGAGAAGGAAGATGTGTATAGAAAATAAAAGTGAAGTCAAGGGACTGAGGGTGGAACGGAAGGAGTTGAAGATGAAAGTGTGGTGCCATCTGGGCTTCAAAGGCAATTAAAGGGTAAAGGTAAGACGAACAACAGGACCATTAAAGCACGGAATGAGTTGAGGCTGGAAAGAAAAAGCTGAGAACAATTCAAAGAAGGAAAATAAGTGGGTCAAGGAAGCAATAGGTAGATGAGTTGATGAGAATGGGTGACATGGAAAGCAGAGCCAGCCCAGTCTTAAATGGCTTCTTTTTTTCCTTCTTTGTAAAGTAGAACATCTTTTGACTGGCTTGGAGAGAACAAAATGGATCAGCAGGGCATTGATACGCAAGATGAGTTCAAGTCGCCAGGCTCACCAGAATCCTAAGATCCTGAAGTACCTGGCAGTTGTGACTGCTGAGCAGCTGGCAATGTTATCTGAAAAGATCACAGGGAATGGAAGAACAGCTGGAAGACCCAGGCAGTGTAAGCCCCCCAAACTTTCACCTTTCTTTGCACCCCTAGCACTTCGCACAGTAAACGCTTGTTGATAATGATAATATGGGTCAAGTTTTATATGTGGGTAAAAAAACCCCAGCAGTTCTGCAAATATGAGATGGAGGTAAAAACCGAATTAGAGTTTGAAGGGATCTTAGCAATCTTCTGGTGTCAGCCCCTCCTTCTACAGCTAAGAAAACTGAGATGAGGAACTAAAGATTTGGGCAGATCAAGAATTAGAGTCAGTTAAATGGAGCTTTGCCTGAGAGTGTGGAAATGAAGTCAAACTTAAATAGAAACACTAATCTAGGAAGTGTGATTCCCTGCAGGTCACATAATGACTTTATTTTAAAAGGTAATATTTATGTTTTATAATCCTTTGATTTATTTTGTGTAATTTTTCCCAATTATGTTTTAATCTGGTTTGGGCTGCCCTCCCTGTGCCCAATGTTTGACGCCTCTGATTTAAGAGATGCCAACAGCATCGTTGTAGGGTACTTGGCCTCACTCCCAGCATCAGCAGCAGACTTCTAGAGAGGCACACCTCCTTTCCCCCTCAGCAACAAAAACACCAAACAAAACAAAAAAAAAACCTCCTTATGTTCTGGATCTATTTCCTGCTCTGGTCATTCAAGAGTCCCAGTCTCAACCTTCCAACCCTGAAGTGGTCAACTGAGGCACTTAATAAAGAATTCTATAGGACAGGTAGTAATTAGTTACTGACCATATCTTTGGCTGCAATGTAGACATGGCTTGGCCCTTCATATCTTTTCCATTATGTCTCTTAAAATAGCACCAAAAACCCACCAGAGACCAAGGGAGTTTGCTCATCAAAAAAGCCATCATAGAAAGACAGCTTATAGGTTGAACTGGAAAAGGAAAATATTTCTTTTCCTTGAGGAGTTTTGAGCAGAGGACAGACAACCACTCATGGGTGTATATTCTTTGGTGGAATCAGTTGGATCAGATGGAGGACCATTGATGTCTCTGATAGCCCAAAGATTCTGTCCTGATTTTCAGGGAATAAAATTCTGGAATGCATACTCAAGAGAGGCTGTGGGGTCTGCAGACCTGTCAGAAAGGAACAGCCCCTCATCTTATCTGGGGAGTTTAGCCCCTGTCAACTCTTGAATTCTATGAAGTACACTAAGTTGCAAAAAATAGGTGATGGGAAACATATACCTCCATCTACCATGAGGTACAACTCAATTTAATACTCTCTTGAATAGGAGAAACTCTCATTCCTAAAGCTTTACTGGTCCATGTTAATTATGACCATCAGAGCCAATGCCCCAAAGCTGAGACCCTACCAGGTTTTATCTATCTATAGAAGCTGAGCTCTAATTCCTATGGCAAAAGGAAAGGGGAGGTGCTTCTTTAATGACATCAAGCCCAATGGGGAACTGCTTCCTTCCCAGAATATCCTTAGAGTCAGGCAGGAGAGCCAGGCCTGTTTGCAATCGGGAACCCTGGCCTGAGCAGGTCTCTGGAAAGGCAGCTGGGAGCGAGATGATGACCTGCCTCCAAGTGGCAATGCAAGAGAAGGATCGATTTCAAAAGTTACATTTCACAATGTGTCACCATCTGTTAGAGCGTGTATCTCCTTAGAGGGGGAAAAAACAAAACTTATTCCCATTAAACATCAAAAGATTACAGAGAAATAGACTCTAGTGACCTTGCTATGAGGTATCAAGAGGTAGTTAACAGGACTGAGAGGCAGCTTCCATTAGGATGCCTGGACCCAAGTCCATCTATGCCGCCCCCTACCCTCTATGAAACTGAGTAAGGCAGTTTCTTAGCTTTCTCTTCGAAGGCATATTGAGAGCATGAGCCTAGGTGACAACAGTAACTACCATTGATATAGGGACCGGAAACTTGCAAAATGCTGTATACACGTCATCTCGTTTTGTTTTCCCAACTACTCTGGGGAGTAGGCATTATAATTGCCCCCACTTTACAGCTGAGGAAACTGGAGCGGGTAGAAATGAAGTGACTTGTCCAGGGTCCCTGAGATAGTGACTATCTGAGGAAGAGTTTAAACTTAGATTTTTCCAACTCTCTCCCCAGTCCTCTACCCACCTAGATACCATGGGCCTATGTGATATGGTTTCTAAGGTTCCTTCCGGCTCATTGCAGGTCATCTCGGGACCTGTCTTTCCTCTAAGGGGGTTGGGAGGCTCACATGAACTAATGGATAGAAAGGGTTTAGTATCACCCTCATCATCAGCCACTGCTTCTGACCCCAATGAGTTTGCAATCCAGCTGAGGAGATGAAACTAGATAATAATAGCAAGCACACTATCTAACTTTCTGTGGGAGGGCAGCCACTCCAACTGGGAAAGAAATTCAAGAAGGAAATAGCCATTGGGTAGAGTTTAATGGAAAATATGGTCCTTAAAGAAAAGTGCAAGACTTAAATTCAGAAAGGAAATGGGATTTTATCCTGACATTGGAAATGTCAAATGGTGAGAAAGGGAACATCTGACATTCGATATAAATAAGAGCTGAATTTTGGAAGGGGTAGAACCGTGATTTCATCATGTGAGGAGTTCCCAGTATGAACTATTCTTTTCTCCTAAGCCATCTCATCTGAACAAGTCTCAGAGATTTTCCTGGGGCAATGAGGGATTATATGGCTTGCTTGAGATCCCATAGTTAGAAATATAGAAATATAGAAATATCAGAGCCATGACTTCAAATCCGAACTCTCTCCTCAAAGGCTGAAGGCTGGGCATCTATCCTCTAAACCATACTGCCACTCTGGATCTTCATAAGGCTGCCTAGAGTCAATTACATTTTTTTAGGTTTTTGTAAGGCAAATGGGGTTAAGTGGCTTGCCCAAGGCCACACAGCTAGATAATTATTAAGTGTCGTCTGAGACCGGATTTGAACCCAGGTACTCCTGACTCCAAGGTGGGTGGCTTTATCCACTGCGCGACCTAGCCACCCCTCAATTACATTTTTTAATGAGTTAAAGAGATAAGAGTTTAAAGAGATAAGCAAAAGAAAGTTCAAAAGAGAGGCCTTCAATGGTCAAGGGGCAGAGGATGGAGTAAAAAGGATTTTTCAGATGAGAAAGAAAGTTTCAGAAAGGATATGACTGAAAATCTATGATTACAAAAGGGAAGGAAAGGGAGAACCTTGATTTGGGCACAAAATCTTGAACACAAGAATGAAGGGGATTCCCTCTGAAGCTTCGGAGAGATAAATTTCAAATATAAAAAACTACATCAACAACCTCCTCCCAACAAAATTCTGCTTTACACAGCAGGCAGCAAACCTTTGGAATTTATCTCACAGATGGTACAATATAGATTATAAACAGTTTTGAGGATTTAGTTAAAGCCACTGATGTCAAATTTATTCCATAATAGTGAGGGTAGTTATGAATGTTAGAGTGAACATTTCTCATTTGATAACCTATTCTATGGCCATTTTCTCTATAGCCTCCCATGTCCCAACACAACCATTTAATCACCCACACCAGAAACCAGGTCCAGAAGCTCTGAACCTAGGGGCCATCAACTTCTTTCTTAATATTTTGTTAACTATATGATAAAATAATCATTTTTAGTAATCTTATGTATGTTATTTTAAGTATTTAAAAAAACCTTCTGAGAAGGGATCTATAAGCTTCCCTAGACTGCCAAATGGGTTCAAGGACACACAAAAATAGTTAACACTCTTGTCCCAAAGACCTTCTGTCCTCTGAGTAGGGACTGCCTCTCCCAAAGCTCCATGAGCAAAGTCTCTGTTTCCAACTTTCCAGCCACCTCCTTCATAGAGTCGGCTAGTGTCTTGGGCTTAACTTTTTTTTTTTCTTCTTCTCTACCCCTCCACCCCCCCAGCAGTTCTGGAACCACAGCCATAAGTAAGTGAATGAACAGAATGAAGGTAGAGTGAGGCCTCACTCACCAAGCTTACAATTTTACAGACCCAGGTGTTCTTCCTCAGCCACACTTTCTCCAGTTCTGATGTTTCTCCCACTAGAACGTAAGTACCCGGAGGGCAAGGACTATGTTCCTCACTTGCATCTGTATTCTAAGGGATTAGTATAGTGCTTTAGCACATAGGAATTGCTTATTCATTCATTCATTCACTGAGGTAGAAATAAAGAACAATCATGGCTGTTCTCAATATCAGAGGCACAAATTGGATAGACCAGAGGTCTGATCCAGTGTGATCATTCTTGTGCTTTAATGAAATCTAATTGGCCACTTTCCTACCTCTGGGACTGTTGAGTGAAGCTTCCGATGCTCTTCCTCCATCTCCACAATGACTCTGGTCAAAGGGAAGGCATTGATCACCAGTTCCTGCCACTATGTCAAAATTCTTCGCCACATCTTTGGTTTCTCCAAGAGATCTCAACCTGTAGACTCTTCTTGTATTTGTGTCTGATAGATAAAGGGCTTCAGACACTGGATCCACAGCTAGATAGTATTTGTGAGCAGGACTTGTGCTAGGGAGAAGCAAAAGCAAAGCTTTATGAAGCCATCTGTTCAATTCCCTTAACTCTCCCTGTTCTGTTCAGCTCCCTTAAACCTCCCTGTTCTCCCCATCTCCCCACCCCAACCCAGTCACCCCAGCTCCACTGATCTTGGTCAAAAATAAACAACAACACTTCTTGACTCTCTGAACATGTTTCTACTGTCCATCTTGTACCAAGAGAGCCAGATCCACCATCAGAATATTCTTCACTTGGAGTGGTTTTTGTTTTGTTGTCTTGCCAGTAGTAGGAAAGACATTAGAAGAGATTACACACACCTAAGAGATCACCTTTCTCCAGTTCATTAGAAAGCAAACCAGATTCTGAAAGATATATTCATTTAGGCCTTGTCTATTGACTCAAAGAAAAGAGAGGGGTAAGAGTCATCTATGCAATTAAGCATATCTTAGTATCCCTCTCTATGAACTAGCACTTTCTGCTACAATTTGATGTCTTCCTTGCTGCCTGTCCCCCCAAATATATTCATGGATAATAATGAATAGATAGGAGACTTGTAGATTTCAAGGCTGTAAAAAACTCCTGGGCAAACTGGTACTGAATTCAGGGTTCTACAGGGGCAGCTTCCAGCTCTGGGAACAGCAGAAGAGGTACTGTGATAAAAGCAGAAAGACTCCCAGCAGGTCTCTAAATTGACTTGGCAGTCACAGCAAACATGGCTTTGTGAGGGGCATGCAAAACTTTATATTTAGTTGATGTTTCCTCTTCCAAAATCTCCAGTCTACTAACATCCTTCCAGGATGATGAAGGGGCTGTAACCATGCCTGGAAATAACCTTCATTGCTTTGATAATGACTTTGTTCGAGTTTCACCAGAGTTAAATGAATCATGCTTTGTTTAGGAAGATTCTATAGGCCCTCTCTCCAAGGGAAATGTTACTCACACAAAAGCACTTTGGAATGCATTACCTTCATCCATTATTGAGTATCCCTACCATGCCTGTGAGGGAATTTGGAATGATCATTCTCCCCAAACCTTAGTTGAGGGCACCCAATGACAAGTAGGTGGTATAGGGAGTATGTGCCCAGGATTGCTAAAATGGCAGATTCTAGATTAGAAGTCACTTGAAGAAAATCTGTTCTCCAGTTTCCAATGGAGAGCTTCTCCAAGGTGTTTTTTGGCTAAAGGGTTCAGGGCTTAAAATGGAAGAGCCCTGAACACCAAAGTGAAACCTCATGGTTGCCATTTTCTTGGTCACTGACAGACCCTACAAAAGCAAAATGAGCAAAATCACAAAAGACTGTATACTGATTCCCTCAGGAGCTTGGAGACAGTCTGACTTTGGGAAAATGGGCCAAAGCCCATAGAGACAACAATTCAGAGAACATATCAGACCCAGAGCACTAGACACAGTGGCTTTTGGTCTTTGGAGTCAACTGGAGAGTGTGGAAGAGCCTTTCTCTGACCTTGCTGTTAGATTTGAAAGTGAATGAATGTTAGACATTTATTCCAGCCAGGCCCCGCAACCTAGAAAAGACCATTTAATTAATGCTAGTTCAACTCACATCACTTCTTAAATAGGCAATTAATACTTATAATTAATACTAACATTTTCTTAGCAAGCAATCTGAGAACCAATGCAGCAAACCTGGTAGTCAGGCAAAGGAACTACATAAATTGAAATTGAAATTGAAAAAAAAAATTGAAAAAACAAACAAACAAACATTCTCAGCATCATGTGATGAAAGATTTGCATTCAGGAGTGACCAAATTCAATTTTCTCCTCTGTAATTCCAGCTAATTTGAGAGGGTTTTGACATGTGGAATGCACAAACACACTGATCACAAGTAATCATTGAAACTAATTGCAGGTCTATGGCATTCCCCATTTGCTCATTATTCCCTTTGTATAGGAAAATCCATCACAGAATCTCAAAGTTGGAGAATGAGATAGTACTTTAGTGGCTGTCTAGCCTAACCCATATATGAAAACTAACACCACTACAATGGACTTGAGAAAAAGTCATCCCGACTCAGGTTAAATATCCCCATGGAGGGGGAATCATGCTCAAATACCCTTCATTGCACCGAAGCAGATGCTTCTCTGAAACCAACCGAGTCATTTATTATACTATCTCTATCTCTACCCAAAGCTAGTAAAGTTTGGAGTGCATATTTTACTAAAGTTCCAGATAGTGGGCTCATCTAAGACTAGAGCTTCAGGACCCATAAAGATGACTCTGCTTTCATGTGATATGCTCATTCTAAAGCTTTCATTTTGTCCTATTTTCTGATTCCAAACTTTCTCGAAGCTTCTCCAACAAAGCTTCATGTATTGATCCCCCGCTTACCAGAAAGAAGCTTTCCTGAGTTCCAACTTCAAATTTCACAGTATTTCTGTCATTTTATTTCAGAAGGAAAAATTCTCTGTTAGGACATTCTGAGAAAATGGTCTCTACATGGGAACTAAAGTTTACTTACCTGTGTCTCGTATCTCTGTTTCTAATGTGTGCACAGGATCCAGGAGTGGCCATCCAAAAGAAAAGAGTGAGTGGTGAATGTTACTGGACAAGTCAAATCAAGGTTAACATTCACTGCCTAGCTTGAGATATTCCATCAAAAGCCTGGGTTCAAAGATATGGGAGTGTACCTCCTGAGTCCAATCTGCTGATATGATTGAGCCCAGGTGAGTAGAGTTGCCTCCTGGGTAAGGGATGGAAGGCTGAGGTCATCAGTTATGTTACAGAGGCAGAGAGGACCCACCAAAGTTGTCAGGCCTTTTGGTCCCCTAGTTCTTTGGACATCACAGGGCATGAAGAAAACAAACTCAACAAGCAGGAAGTTCTAGGGTCTGTAGGGATGTAGGCATCCTCGAGAGGAGCTACGCAATTCACTGACTTGGGAGCAACTCTTACCCAAAGAAATGGCTATGATAGTTGCTTAGACATTTTTATTCTAAAGCTTCCCTGATGCCATTAACAATCAAGGAAAAAAGGAAGGTATTATCATTTATCAGCTAAAATAGAAAATGTTTACATACTTTGGGATAACAAGAAAAAGGTAGACATACAAATGCCTCCATCTGGAGTCATTCCTGATTTACGTGTTCATAGGGAATCGCTCTCAAGATTAGCAGAACTTGGTTACCAGCAGGATTTCAGGAATTTGTTTCAATGGCTCCAAAGGAACAGGAAGGATTACTGATTGCTTTTCCCTGTCTATCTCCAAAATGCCTCATTTCTGTCCCCTGGCTCCTCTGGTCTCCTTAGGGACATGGCTTCAATCTCACCTTCTAAAGGAGGACTTTCTTGGTCTCTCCCACTCTTAGTGCCTTCCCTCGGAGATTATCATCCTACACTGTGGGCATCTTCTATGTTTCTAGGTACTTACATGTCATCTCTTCCATTAGAATGAGCTCCTTGAGTGATAGGGACTGGTTTTCCCTTTCTTCTCTCCTAGTGCTCACTTAGCACAGTGCCTGTCTTGTCTGCTTCATAAATACTTGATTGACTAATTGACCCTGGATTATACTGTTTCTGTGGCTTCTTGTTCGAGGAGCTCCATCATCAGGCCTTAAAGCACAATGTGAAGACATAGCAGCTTGTGCTTGCAGGCAGACCCTATCTAGGAAGACTTCTTAATCAAAGTTCCAGAAGACCCTTGTGCTGACACAGATTAGAAACTTGAACATGGACCCATGACAGGGGTTCCAAGAGGGGTGTTGAGTATATTAAAGGGCTTTGAATTTTTGGATTCCAGTGGCTGGGAAGGGAGGGAGGAAGGCAGTATTTGACTTTTTTTGCAGCTGCTCACTCCTATTATTGCAAATAATTCCACTGTGAGACAGAAAAGAGGCACTGGATTATGCAAAGCAGCCTTTCTCATTAACGTCTCACAGGGAGGATGTAAAAATGATCACTGTTCTTTCAAAGGTAGGGAGTTTGCTTCATCTCCAAGTCATTGTGCTGAAGCTCCTATGGCCACAAGAGTTAGTCTAGCAAACCATTTTGAACATGCTGAAGTGCTAGTGTGGGAGATCTATGAAACTCCCAGTGCACTGACAGTCATCACCTGATTCTTCCAGACAGTCAGGAAGGGGAATTCCAAAGCTTTTTAAGAGGTGGTATAATGAGGTGCTGGGGTGGGAGTAGGGGTACCACTGATCTGCTTGAGGCAATGAGGTTAAGTGATTTGTCCAAGGCCACACAGCTGGGTAATTATTAAATGTCTGAAGTCACATTTGAACTCAGATCCTCCTGACTCCAAGACCAGTGCTCTATCCACAGTGCCGCCCAGCTGTCCCATCTTATTCACAGTCTCAATGCCACTTTTCATCCTTTCCTAGCTTTGCAGCAATGCCAAACTATGACTCCAGAGCCCTCTGTTTGCCTTCATCTATTTATTTCTTTAGTTTTGGCTAGGGCTAACCCTTGGTGAAAATCATGCATTTTTGGTGCTCATCCTCTCTCTCTATGTCTTTTTCCCCCAGGTAGCTCCAGTCCTCAAACTACCACCCACTTAGGGTGATATTCCAACTCTCTGTGATTAATGCATCATGACTTGGATCTCTCTCCTTTTTAACAAAACTCATTTCTTTTGTGTCTTAAGGTCCTATTGTCATCCAGAAGTCATGTTGGTGAAAGCAATCTGATAAATTAAACTGTTGAACTATCAATGACTGGTATCAACATACATAGTTAAGTTTATAAGAGATAAGGGTTTTAGGGAATGACTCAATGCCAAAAGAATGAACTTCTAATGGTGGAGAACAGGTAGCAGGCTGTAGAATTGGAGAAGAAGTTATCACTAGGCAAGAATATTCTCTAATAAAATAAAAATATATAAGCAATAGTGTATTCTACCTACCCATTAGGCTGTACATTAGGCAGGGCAACTTCCAGTTCCTATTATCTCCACTCTCAAAACATAGAATCTTATTTCTCATTGAAAACTTCCAGAGCTAGAAAGATCTCTTCCTACATTTTTAAATATTCTTGTATTTTATTCTCCAACACCCTCCCTCTCATGATCCAAAAGTACTGTCACCCTTGATGTTTTTCATACATGATATGGTATCTCTGGACTCCATATCTTTTCACTGACTGTTCCCCATATATGGAACATTCTTCTTGTTTCTGCCTCCTGGCTTCCTGGGCCCATTTTCTGTAGGAGACCTTTCCTGCTTCCCTGATTTGTCCTCTGTCCTCCTCCGACCCATATAGCTAATGTCTTCCTTTTAAGAACACCTTTGTATGATATCTCCCCAACTAGAATTTAAACTTTTTCAGGACAGGGACCATGGACAGCTAGCTGGCACTGCGGTGGACAGAGCACAGGCACTGGAGACAAGAAGGCTCCTTTCCCTGAATTCAAAACTGGCTTCAGATATTTAGTGGCTGTGTGACTCTGAACGAGTCACTTCATCCTCTTTGTCTCAGTTTCCTTATCTGCAAAATGAACTAGAGAAGGAAATGGCAAACCACTCTGGTATCTCTGCCAAGAAAACCTCAGATGGGGTCACAAAGAGTTGGACATAGCTGAGAAATAACAACACACACACAAACACAACGTTTTTGCCTTTCTTTGAATTTTCAAAACTTAATACAGTGTTTGGGACATAGCGGGTCCTAATAAATGCTTACTGACTTACTGGGCCCCCAGAGCACTGAAATGGAAGCTCCTTTTGTTTGAATCCTAACGTGGCCCAAACCCTGCTCCTTCCTCCTAACCCCACCCTGACTGCCCCCAAACTGTTGCTGTTTTGATCATATTCTTCCCTCTCCTGTTCAGACAAATGAATTGTTAAGCTAAGAATAGAGCATTACAAACTGAGCCTTTACATACTGGAGAATTAGGAATATTTGGAGAAGAATTGCTGCTTCCTATCACCTACAACAGAGTGGAAAGAACATTAGCTTAGAAAGCGGAGGACCTGGCTTCCAGTTCTGCCTCCAATGTTAACTACCTTTTGAACAAATCACATAACCACCTCGGGCTTCACTTTTTTCCCCTGTCAAATGAGAGGAGGTTCTATTACATGATCCCTGTGGTCCCTTACAGATCCAGAACTCATATCCTTAAAGTACTCAGGTTTTTTTTCCCTTCACTCTTTTTAGGAAAGCATATAATACACATCCAGAGCATAGCTTGAGATAGGAAGGCCCTGTGCCACCATAGATGCTACCAGTCCTGGCTGTGACATGTACTGGCCATGTGACCCTCAATACATTTAGGGGCTTGAACTTAACAACCATTCAACTTTTAGAGTCTCAAACAGAATCTGGAGTTCTATTTGGTTTTAGAACAACTCATTGCCAGTCAACCTTAATGGATTTTCTAGTAGCATCAGTAAGTTAGTGGATGAGAGGGGACAATGTAACAATCAGAATTCTTGCAAAGCCCTTGATAGAATAACTTAATTTTACTTTCTTAAAGTTATCTCAGATAGAATCAGGAGGTCCCACAGTGGCCCTATGCCCATCAACAAAGAATGAGGAATAAGACACCATAATAATTGAAGACTGACGTTGCAGGAACTGGCACTGTTTGGTCAGGAGAAGGCTGAGATGAGTTCTACCTTCAGTTATCTGAAGGACTGCCATGAGGAAGAGGGAGAGCTGAGACTAGCGGATGAGATTACATGAGGACATTGCAGGCTTCAAATATCTAAAAAGGAGGATGGTCCAAGGAAAGACAAGATGATACAATAAGAAAAGATCTGATCAAGTCAGAGGAGCTGGGTCCCAATCTCCAATTTATTCCCGCTTGCCTGGGTAACCTAGGTAAACAAATGTCTTGGTTTCTCTGAAGCTTCGGGGTTCCATTTTCCATGTGGTACAAAAAAGTACGAATGAAAGAATTTGGACCTGCCAGAGAGAAACCATCTTAACAGGGACAAAACTAATGTCATGGAATGATGTTATTAGGAAGCATGATTGGATCTTAAAGTACTCTAAACTCATATATCCTCAAGAAACTGCTCAAGATGTAATAATTGTCTACTTAGGTAAATGAAAAGATGTACAGAATCGTGTGTGTGTGTGTGTGTGTGTGTGTGTACACAGAGTTACACATATGTATATCTGCAATACTTGGCAGTTACAGGAAGTTCTCAAGAGCTCTTGTCTTAATTTTGAGCTCTGTTTAATTCCTTCACTTGCTCACTTTTCCTCCCAACTCCATTGGCAATCAATAAAACTCACTACATTAGTATAGGTTTCCAAGGCATCAGATGACTCAGGCCAGGATAGCAGCCTACCATGTTCTGTGGCAAACAATTAAGTTACTTGAACCAAAATCTGGTACAGACAGAGTTGCTACCTCCCTACTGAGGCACATATTTAATGAAGTGGTTTTCAAGTAAGTGAAACTTCACTAAATCTCTGTGAAGTTTATACTTAGAAAAACTCAGTGTAGTCACATTGGCAGAGAGTGTATGCAGGTCACCGACTGGGGCCTGTTTAGCAGCATGTGAGTGTAGGGCAGAGAAGGCAGATGTAGCATCTCCTGAGGTTTGGTTTGGCAAAAGATTAGGGGAGTGAGGAATTCAAGGGGCATGGTCACCTATAGTATCAAAACTGAGAAGAGAGGAAAGTGAGGCCAGAGCAGAGGCAAACTGGGAGCAGAATAGGAACTACTGGCTACGGTGTGTCTATAAAAGGAGTTGAAGAGGCAGAAGACTAAGGGAAATATGGGAAGGCCAGAAAGTAAGGATCAGAAGGAAGAGTGCAAGGATAGGTGGCTTCTAAATGTAGCCTTTAAATGAGGAGAAATGTTTGCCTGGGAATTTTTTTTTTTTTTTTTTGGTTTTAAATAAGCTGAGAGAAAGGGGATGGGTGCCAATCAAATATATATGTGTGTATGGTATGCATGTATGTACACATGTACATACATGTATGTATTTATAACTAAAATACTCATGTGAGTGTGTATGTTTATGCATTCATGTACATATGTATACATGTGTGTAGACAAATAATCCACAGTACAACTCTTTGAGTGGTCTTTTATGGCGCCTTCTGTGTTCATTGCTCAGAAATGTTGACTGGCTTCCAGGCCCAAGTTCTTGTCATTATTCTTCAGGTTGTGCTGTAGGAGAACATAGAGAGGCCAGAGAATTCCTTCCTTATTGGAGGTGAGATATGGGGCAGTCACCATTTTATGAGGCAATCCACTTAATGGTCCCAGAAGCTTCTGGGACACATTTAAACTATTCTATTCCGTTCTCCAAAGTACCAGAGAAAGCTGCCACTAGGACTGTTAACAACGGCATCCTCACCCCAACCCTGAATAAGCAAATGACTGTAGAGGCACACAGTTGTATACTGCAGAGCCAGAATGGTAGAAATGGACTCAATGGGATCTCAAGAGCCAGAAGGGACCTCAGAGAACATCTAGTCCCATCCTTTCATTTTTAAGGATGAGGAAATTGAGTTCTATAAGGTGAATTTCTTGCCCAATGTCACATAGGTAGTAAGCATTAGAGGTGAGATTTGAAACCAGGTTTTCAGAATCTAATTTCCACTGTATCATGCTAACTATTTACTGATTTGTGGGCTGGGAGATGTTCAACAGGTAGAAATTCTATTAAAAGATATTGAACTATTATAAACATAAAGATACCCATGGGTAGGAAAGTATTTTTGTCCTGTAATTTTACCTAGGGCTGCATTCACAAATGCATTTTCTCTGTATCCTGCCTACTCTATGTAATGGGAATGGTTCTTAGTTCCATATACTTGCCTGCAGATTCATTTTAGAGAAACAAGACATTCCTACATGTTCGGTGCTCCTATATACCATGCTTTATAGTCTGGAGACTAGCTGAGGGGAGTCATGTCATCAAGTGAGACCTTGGACAGACTTCCTAACACTTTCCCCCCTTAGTTATTATTCTTGCATACCTGAGTCATTAAGTTTCTGACAAATTCCTAGGGAGCTAGAAATATATAGGAAATGCTCATCAGTGGGGAAGGATCACTCCCTTAGCTCTGGGGAAGTAACAGCATATTTAGGTCATGAGAGCAGTCTTTGGAAAAACTGGAGAGTGGATGAGGTTTCCATTCTCCCACATCCATTTTCCTCCTTTATTTCCTCCACTTTTGCCACCTCAAACAATTGTAATGCTCAAAGATGCCGAAAGGGACATTTGGGAGTGGATGTAACAGACAATGCCATGTCTCTTCTCCATTTATAATGCTGCAAAGTCCAAAACAAGCTCATGGAGGAGGGAAAATTGTTGAGAATGGCACTACGTGGGAAGTTTAGTTTTCTCCTGTACAGGAGAGTCTTGGCATTGTGGCCTTCTTCATGGTGCTGCATCCCAGCTGTTGGAACTTATAACAGTGCCATCAGCAGAAAGCTTAAAGTCAGAGAGAAGTAGGCTTGGCAGAATACATCTTTTACTGGAAGCGTCGAGTTGGTAGCAGTCTACACTCCCAAATTTCATCCCTACAAATTTAGATTAGGTAACATGTGTGTGCAGCCCATGTTTCAACTTCTCTGTTATGGCTGCTAACTCACCATGAAAGCACCAGATTAGAAAGCAGTTGCTCCTGAATAAAGGGTAAAATGGACAGGATGGGCCACGAATCCCATAATACACTAAAACCCAGTCGGAGGTACCTTATATCTGCTAACACACTCATCCATAGGCCAAAAAAAAAATCTGAGATAACTTACCTTAATTCTAAAATGCTAATGGAATTTCCTGATGGAAATATTCTCCTTACAAAATTGAAGTCCCCAATATAAACACTGCCATCAGGGCCAGATGCTAAAGCAACTGGAGCAAAAAGTTTATTGTTGTGGGCCAGACCATTGCAGTTGGTGCAGGCAACACTTCTCTGGTGTCCATTTCCCATGATGGTTGAAATTACTGGAGGTTGCTGGGAAATGAACATGTTTTCTCCATTCCCTTTATGCACAATTCCTAGAAAGAACAAAAAAAGGAGGGGGATTAGATCATCTTTCATATAGCCTTGGTGACTTGCTGTTTTCTTTGACATAATTTGAGCTATAGAAAAATCTTGGGGATGGCATCTAATATCTGAGTTTTAGCCCCATCTTACTATTGTTTGGTAGTATGTATGAAGCAAACTATTTTAGGGTTTTTTTTTCTAGTTTTTTTTTGCAAGGCAATGGGGTTAAGTGACTTGCCCAAGGTCACATGGCTAGGTAATCATTAAGTGTCTGAGGCCAGATTTGAACTCAGGTATACTCCTGACTCCAGGGTTGGTGCTCTATCCACTGTGCCACCTAGCCGCTCCCAAAGCAAACTATTTTACTGCCCCTCATGCTTCAGTTTATTTTGGTGTCTCTCCTGCTTCAAATGAGATATTTCTTTAGCTGTAAATTACACCTTTCTATTTTAAGGTTATTTCTAATTAGGCTGAACAAAGTACAGTTGAACAAATCACAGCCAACTAATAATGATTTCCCTGTTCATTTTACACTGTACATTTAGTAAATGAACCTATAATCTCATCATTTTGGATGTCCTTCCAATTATGCTGATCTCAGCCTATCCCAACCTACCCATCCTGGGTGAATTTGCCATGCCATTCCACAGGTTCACCACAGGGAGTCTACTCAACATCCTGGAAGTCTTCTCTTTCTTCTAATTTCAAAAGAGTTCCAGCATACTATATAGATTGTTCACTTGTAACTCCTTGATATTACCACGTTCAACCTGGACATAATCTTTTTCAATCCTATATTTCCCTGGTGACATGCTTTACATCTATTCTTTTTGGAATCTCCTTACTGGTCACATGGGAGAGTATGTTTTCAACCTACTGTGTATATTGTAATGATATTGTTATATCGTATCAGTAAATTATTGCTATCCATGGCTAATTTTTCATCTCTAACTCGTTTTCTCCTGATACCTATTTGAATAGAGGCAGCTGACTCACTTGAATGACCCTCCTAGAGATATCCTCAGGAAGGTGATTTGCCACTGTTGCAACCAAAAATTTATGTATCCATTTATTTATCACTAGGGCATCCTTTCTGTATTTTCACAATGCAAAGAGAGACTTCCAGGCAGCTTCTGTATGGTGGGATTCACTATTATTTCTTCCTTTCACCAGTGGAGATAACAGAGATACTGACTACATTTACCAAAACATTGATCAAACACTTTTGAGGGTTCTACTTCCAAAGTCTCCAATTCCAAAGATATCAAAAACTCCAGAGCAGGTAAAATGTCCAGGATGTGGAATCACATTCGAATAGATTGGACCAGAGGGACTGCCAAGAATTGAGTGAGCACTTAACTCCTGAGCAGTCCTATCTACTTCACTGGCCACTAGTATTGCTCTACGTACTCTGAAAAATGCTTCCCTCAATTTTCCCAGCACGTGGCTGTTGACTCCAGAGTCCCACAATAGAAAGTATTGATCTCTCAGAGACAGTAATATTGCCAGCCCAAATAAATAAGAGAATAAAACATGCACAACAATATGACATCAACATTATGAAACAGAGTCGGAAGCTGCCTTCCAGGAAACTGAAATCCCATTTACCCTATATCTCTTTGACTTCAGATCCTATTCTTTCTCCTCCCCCCTCCCTCCTTGGGGCTTCTTTTCAAAGGCAGAACTTTTCTCTTCACTTTGTTAATGAGTCTGATTTGGTAGTGTAGTCATTTCTTAGAATTCTGAATATTTAATTAAGGAAGATGAATAGAGCAGTGCTTCATGCTCCCAGGACAACATTTACTTTGAAAACTGACTGTATACTTCAATGAGGATTGGCCATGCCTCAGTGTATGAAAACAGGGCTGACCAGACCCCAGTGGCACTGAGAGGAACTCTTCCCCTCATTAATAACTGAATCTCCCACCAATGAGACCATAAATGCAGAAACTGCTGTGAAGTATGTCAACTGTTTCAGCAATACACTGTAGGGCATGGTATTCAAAAATCTTTCCAATTATTGGCTTAGAAACACCAGATGGGGTATTAACATCTATTTTCTCAGGTAGATCTCATATGCGCGTCCGTGTGCATGTGTGTATCAAAATGATGCTATACTTAACCATTACCCTCAAAATGACATGGTATTACTACTAGACTCCTGCCAATTTGAAAAAGCCCCAGTAAAGATGGCTATGCTAAAACATTCTTCTAAGTCTGCAATTCTAAAACTCCCCTATTCCATTAGAAAGCCCAGCACTCCATCAAAGAAGAAGAATGATTAAAGGAAATAAAACATAAGGCAATGTACTTTCTGATTACATCTCAACAATTTCTGCCTTGCTTTCATGCAAGGAGCTGAAGTGCCGATGTCCTGAAATTACCATTCCTGTTCAAAGCTGGAGCAATCGGAGCAGAAATGGGCAAGCCCCTTTTGTATTGCATTGGCAAAAATAGATCATTTTGAAGGTTGTTTTTGTTGTTTTGAGAATCTGTTTAACCTTCCATTATACAACAGTGGGGCAGGCGATCTAGCAACAATGATTTAACACCAGTTCTCCTGCAAGAGGTTGCTCTAGAAATATTGTGTTTATGTTCCTGGAACTCTTGATCAATTACCAGTGCCCCCTTTCCATTTTCCTCCACCATCAATGCTCATTTTGAAAACAGAAGCAAGTGATCCTGAAACTTAGTACACAATATTTATGGGAAAGGCCAGATTTCTGCTACGCTTTGGCCATCAGAGTCTGCAAAGAAAGCCCACAGGCTCAGGCCTGTTGGAGTCTGGGAGCAGGGCACCGTGTCTTTACTCCTCCACCTTCTCTCTCTCCTGTTGCAAAAATTTAAGTCAGTTGTGCAATAAAGCAAATGTACCACTAAACTAAGCACTTGACTAAACCTTCCTTCTTTACTTGGAACTTTGGAAGTTTATAAAGAAGGCTGAAATGAAAATTTCCCTCAGAAGCCAGAGGGTGGAGCTTTATGCTGATTTTAGAGAAGACACCATTTTTCAAACTTATGAATGAGGGCCACAATTCATATTTTTCTCAGCACATGACTGAGGGTACAGAAAAACAAACTGGGAGATAGGCCAGGGTAATCAATGGAAATGCCTGTCCCTGCCCCATGGCAAAAATTGCTTGGTTGACAGAAGCTATTGCTTTATTTCTAAGGCTGAGAAGTTTGAGGAGACTGTTTATTTATCTTCAAGAGATGACAATCCTCAAACAGCAAGGGCCTAGGACAGCTTCCTCCTTCTCAATCATGTTCAGAGCATGCACCAATCATTGTTAACGCTCATCTGGCAGCCAACATTAGGGAATGTATTTGCTATGACAGCAAATGGCAGCCAAGCAACCTGGTTCTATGATGTGATGGGTGAGTAATGTTGACTGTAAATGCCTTATCACTTCAAAGACCTGAGTTCTTCTAAGACGGACTGTTAATTTGAAAGCTATCCTGTATTGTACGATACAAGTCCTTGGTATGTGTGACTCCCCCCTCCCAGAAACATATAGCCAATGAAAGTAGATAGCATGTGTGTATGTATGGACGTATGTAGGAATGTATGTATGCATATATGCATTTGTATATACACACATTTCAGGCACAATGTTTCAAATTATCCCTCTATAGTCAACAGCTAATTTGCAAGAAGATATAATTTCTACAAGTGAGGATGACAAATGGTCTGGAAATGCTACCTACTGGAAACCACACTGAATAAGGGATTTAGAGCCAAAGAAAAACAGAAGAATTGAAGGACAGCAGGCATCCAATCTAATTAAAATGTCTTTTTAACTAGTAAGACACAATTGGGGGGTGATAGACTTGTTTCTAATCTGCTCTCTTGGATTAAAGAGATGCAGCTGCCTAAAGAGTAAGCTTCTCCCCCCCTAAATTGAAGGAATTAGAGCAGGAGAATTTGGAGAGACTTTCCTCCTGCCTTAATCGGTTAGCAAAGATCAGCTGACCCGAGGGGAAAATATCACTGCTTTCCAAATTGGTGTTTCCAAAGGATTTATCATTCCTCCTTAGAAAACAGTTTTGTGGGTGGGATTTAGATTAGCAATACACCTCAGGAGAAGTGTTTGTGTCCAAGGTCACACAAAAAGGCAATGGTGGAGTTGGCTTTAGGCCTGCTTCCTGGCATTCTGACGGGATCTTTGACCAGCATGGGGGCTTCAGATGTAATGATAAAATGGACAAATGCTCCCTTTCCCAATGTGAAGCTTCTGACTTAGAATACACCCTGAGACATAACTTGGCACCAAAGAATGAAAAACTAATTAATGGCGAATTAGCATGGAAGAGACAAATTCATGCTAGTCAGGAGGCCCCAAAGCCAACTTTTCGCAATCATTTCCTTCTGTCCTGTGCTTTGAAGGTGGAGAATGGTAAACTGCAAGATGATACAGATTCCAGGGAGCTCACAGCTGGAGGTGGCCTTGATTGAGGTCAGTTCCCTCTTTTGTGTTTAATGTCAAGGACAAGCATGTGGAAAAGACAACCCATATGAGCCAAGAAAAGTGCGTGAGTAAGAAGCGGTTTCTGAAAATGTCAAACTGTTTCCAATCAAAGCCCCAAACCTAATAATTTAATAAGTGACACATGCCCTTTCATATTTGTACTATTTAAACTTTAGCTCTACTTTTGACAACAGAAAAATAAAAAGCTGACATTTTCAATGGATGTTGTAGTCCTATTCAGTTATGAAACCTGGTGGTCCTTGTGATCTTTGCCCAATACACTTCCTGAAAGAGGGAAATGAACTTTGGACTCTTCTTTGAAAAAGGAGAAAGAAAAAGTGAGAAAATGATAGCAATCATGCCACCTACATAGTTCTTAAAAATTGGAAGAACACAGCTTGATTTTTTTTTTTCAACAAGTGTCAAAAGGAACCTGTGGGTGAGAAAGCCGCTTTGGAAAGACCATTTTGGAAATGAAACAAAGATATTTCCCCTTTGAGTCAGAAACTAACTCGAACTTTATAAGAGTCTTGTGCCCTTTGTGCCATTAATATTAAGATTCTCCCCATTTTATAGTTGAGAAAACTGAGGCTCTAAAAGTTCAATTGGCAGGGGTGTGACTTGAAGTCAATTCTTCCTGACTCCAAGTCTAGCACCATAGCTGCTATGAATATAATTTGGTGGTAGTAGTCAGGGTGGAGTGGTATGCTCAAGAGAGGCTTGTAGGAAGCTAGCTATAGTAACATGAAAAAATTGCTCTAAATCATTGCAAATTACAGCATCTCTGAGGTACCACCTCACACCTCAGATTGGTCAATATGACCAGAAAGGAAAATTATCGGTGTTGGATGGGATGTGGGAAATCTGAGACACAAAGGTATTGTTGGTGGAATTGTGAGCTGATTCACTCTTTCTGCAGAACAATTTGGAATTATGCTCAAAGAGTGATAAAACTGTGCATACCCTTTGATCCAGCAATACCATAGTGGGTCTGTATCCTGAAGAGAACCTGACAGAGGGTAAAAATCCCACATGGACAAAAATATTAATAACAGCTCTTTTTGTAGTGGCAATTTGGAAATTGAGGAGATGCCTATCAATTGGGGAATGACTGAACAACTTGTGGTATATGCATGTGATGGAACACTATTGTTTTATAAGAAATCATGAGGGATAGGATTTCAGAAAAGTCTGGAAAGTCTTGAATGAATTGATGCTGAGTGAAATGAACGGTGCCAGAAGAGCATTATACACACTAATAACAACATGGTGTGATGATCAACTATGATGGACTTATTCATTTCAGCAGTACAATAATCAAAGGCAATTTTAAAAGACTTGTAATGGAAAACATCATCCATATCCAGAGAAGAAACTGTGCATTTTAAATGAATAGCAAAATTTATTATCAATTTTTAAAAGTTGTCTTATGTATTATGTCATTTTTTTCTAATGTTTTCTTTCTTCCATTTGGATCTATGTTTAGCATGGTTATAAATGTAAAGCCTATATCAGATTGCTTTCTGTTGGGGGATGGGGGAGGGAAGGGAGGGAGGGAGAAAAATGTAAAACTCAAAGTCTTGCAAAAATGACTGGTAACAACTACCATTGCATGCAGTTGGAAAAACAAATAAAATATAAAAAAAGAAAGGCTAGTAGACAGCCACAGACAGACATTCTTGGGTTCAAGAGGCAACTATTGTGATGGAAAGCCTTTATATCATTCATTCAAGCATCATCCTAAATCCTGGTCTCAATCCTTGTTACATGGGATGTGCGAGGCATGTATTCATGTCTTGAATTTTACTTTTATACTTAAGCTGCTGTTCCTCTAAACTGGATTCTTTTGACCTCTACCCTTATCAGAGTAAGAGAAGACTTGTACATTGTCATCCTTGGTTTATTTATGCTCTGCTTTATTCAGATGTCTTATATAATGTCAATTAAGGAGAATTTCATCTTGAAACAGTGATAATGCCCCAAGCCTAAAGTCAAAGGTTTAGTTAATTCCTCCAACTCATGGTAACTGGTCTCAGTGGAAAAAGTCAGCTATGGAAGCACTTTTCCACCTAGCCCTTAGAGGCACTAAAAATCACTGCCCTTAAGGATGCCTTAAGGATTCAATATTTGGAATAAAGTTGGCCTACTGGTATTTGGATAGTACTCAGTACTAATGGGGCTGATGGTTGACACTCTCCTCCATGCCTGTACTAAATCTCACATCACACCATAAGCAGTGTGGTACAGAAGCCAGAATAGTGAGGTTGGAGTCAGAGGAACTGGCTTAAAATCCTATCCTTGTCACTTTCTTGTGTGACCTTGGATAACTCAGTCTCCTTCTTTGCAAAATGCAGGGAGGGGTTGGGGAGAGTTGGGCCAGATGATCTTTAAGGACTCTTTCAGTTTAAGAACTAAGAACCTATGAACTGTTAAATCTCTCATGGAGTTACTTCCCATCCCTCTTTGTTTTTTTGTTTTTTTGTTTTTTTTGCTAGGCAATGGGGTTGAGTGACTTGCCCAAGGCCACACAGCTAGGTAATTATTAAGTGCCTGAGACCAGATTTGAACCCAGGTACTCCTGACTCCACCTAGCCGCCCCTTCCTGTGCCTCTTGATTGAAACCCAAGCAGTGATTGGCTCTTGGCTTCCCTGACTTCCTTCATCTCCTGGAGGCTTTTCCTGGTCCTTTCAGATACTAATGACGTGTCTTTTCAGATAACCTTCCATCTACTCTGTACATATCTTTGTATGTAGCTAGTTATTTACATGTGTCTCATCCAGGAGCCTGTATATTATTTGAAAGCAGGGATGTATTGTATTTTTCTTTGTATTCTCAGTATATATCTGACACATAATGCTTACTTAATAAATGTTTATTGTTGGCACTTTGTCATGACGTCTGCATGTAGATGCTGTTTTTAAATGTAGGTCCCCTAGTATTCTGTGAGTTAATTTGGCTGAACATTTTACTGTTTCTTTCTTTAGCAAATCATCAAGTGCATAAAATCTTGAACAAAAATGATCAGGCTTCAGTGTAAGAAGGCAGTGGGGAGTGGGGGATGAGGTGTGTGAAAGAAAAGTTTCAGAAATTTCAGAGAGTTCTAAGTGTGAGCTTAGAAGGTTTGTGAAATTTGGCAAAAATAAAAAGGTTCATAAAAACCTTCAGTTGGAGAAATTTTGCTCCTGGTGTCCGATCAACACAGGAGGTCAATTTTAGCATAGTAGTTTATATGAGAAAGGCTTTAAAATTCAAGAGAATTTTACAATATAAATGAGCTTGTCTGTGGGAAGGAGCCAGACTAAATTTTCAGTTAAAAGAGGAGTTGGTGAAAATCATTATTGTCACAATTTTGGCTACTTAAAGATGAGGTAGAAATTAAAAGGAGGGAAATTTGGCTTTGAAATGATCCTAAAAGGTGCAATATGACCACTGTGTGAATTTAAATTTTTATCAATGGCCTACTGCAGGTATACTCAATTTCCTTGTTTGTCTCTGGTGGGTTTCTGGATAAATGTGATATTGGTCATTTACTCTGGGATCTAGATATTAAAAAATTTAGACCCCTGCACCCAGACCACAGTCCCAAGTCTCTCCCGCCTCTAAAATCTGGCTGTGGCAAGCTGGAGGTGGTGGTATGGGGTATAAGGATTTTCCCTTCTGCAGTTGCCTCTTGTCTTAGAAAGGAAATTCCATGTTGTCTTGTTCTCTTTGGCTTAGAGGTGGTCTCAAAGGATAAGAATACCTGCCTTTCTTGGAGCTCTTTTCCCCATTGTTTTTTTTTTTTTTTAATTTTCCAAGGCAATAGAGTAGTGACTTATCCAAGGTCACACAAGTAAGTATTAAGTGTCTGAGTTCAAATTTGAACTAAGGTCCTCTTGACTCTAGGGTTGGTGCTCTATCCACTGTATCATCTAGCTTCCCCTTCTTTTCCCTTTTCTGAGGACTGTGTAGCTAAAAGACTCTGTGGCTTATTTTAGCCAAAAAGGTGTTCTAAAGCATCCCATAGCAAGAACAGTTCAAACGGGTTCTGGGAAAGATATCTCAATTGCCCAGATATGGTTCTGCTGCAAGCTGTAGCATCTGTCTCCAATATTTCATCTGCAAGTATAATATGTATATTTTCCCCTCCCATAGCCTCGAGCTTTGTATAACTCCCTTCTGTGCCTACTTTTGTGAGGTATGAGTGTATGCATGTGTGCATGTGTGTGTGTGTGTGTGTGTGTGAGAGAGAGAGATAGGGAGAGAGATAGTTACTGTAAATTTCTCATATACAGATGATTGGGCTAATTTTCATTTTGATCAACAATGATTTACACATTTGTCTTTGAGCTCAAATTTCTTCATTATGATCAAGGTATAATTTGAATTATATATGCTTAGTAAATTTAAACTTCTGTTTTCTAAGCCTTGTGAGAATGTAAGGTGTTGGGAAGAATCTGTTAAGACACTACTGCCAATGTGAAAAACGTCCAAGTTCAGAAGACTCTTGAAATATGTTTCCATCTGTTTCCATTAACCATGCAGGTAAAATACAGAGAATTCTAATATGGCCAGGCATATCTGAGGTCCACAGATATGGCAGCAGAATTGTAGTCTCGTCTGGCCTTTCTGTTTCTGTTCACTCACTAAGGTTGTATTTGCTTGTGCAAACTGGGAAAGAACTTTGAATGGCCAAGGTGGAATGCTTAAGTTACAATCGTCAAAGTGGAAAATTAAGTCTTGAGATTTATAGCTTTGGTCTCCAGATCCCCCACATAAGCATAAATTCAACAGACAGTTGGTAGACAATTGGCAGAGGTGTGACTTGAAACATTACAATTAGTCCCTGTGAATAGTGGACTAAGAGGATTTAGATTTTTGGCTTTTTCTGTAGCTCCATATGTGTAGGTTGAACAAATCACAGTGTTAAGTCAGCCTTTCCGCTCTGGCTATTTTAAAGTTCATTTTAAAGTGTACACTGTAGCTCTAGGAAACTACTGTGAGGCAAGAATCTCTGGCCCAATAGCCACTGGCCTTGACCCAGTGTAATGTGTGGGGTCCCTGACTTTCTTCTCGTCTCTCGTCTCTGACCAGCCTTTGCAGTTTGATTTCCCATTTTGGTGATCATTCCTTGGACACACAACCTCCTCTTCCTCATTTGCTGACCAATTTCAAGGCCCTGTTTGGATTTGGAAAGATATTCTTCTGGAAATAGAGAAAGAAGTTCCAAATAACAAAGGCAAACCCTGCAAAAATAAACTGTAGTAATTCCCTTGGGTAGGACCATAGCTTAATTGAGCAATGAGTGAATGGAAGAAAAAGCCCCATAGTCTTGCTGCATAGTACATCCACACATGTCTGCATTGAAATATAGATGTGACTTGTAAAAGATACCTGAACAGCAGAACAAAATAAGCAAAGGATAGAAAAACTCAATAATAATAATAAAGAAATAAAGACATGTAGATCAGAAAAGGTTTGGACCACAGTGAAGCAAGACACTTTGCCCATATTTAAAGAGCAGCTTTTTTTTTTCTTATGAAAAGGGATAAAAAAGTCAATGTTCTTGGATGTATGACTGTTTTTCATATCTGATGATGCAGTAAGCAAAAAATTCCTTTTCAAGGACTGAATTTAAAGCATGTATATTTCTAAAACACTTTGTAAACCTGGAAGCACAGCATTAATGTCAGATATTATTATGGTTCCTTTATATCCATTTTCCTTCCCTTGATTGAAAAATTATTTTATTATTATAAGGTTATAAGCCTAGGGGACCCTCTAGATGAGTGAGTGTCTGCAATAAGCAGACTTAAGTTAGGAGGTGGTAGTGCCCCATTTAAGGGCACAAAATCAGAGGTAAAGGAAGAATGATTAAATAGTGTTGCCTTTGAGGATACCAAGGTAAGAAAATAGAACACAGCGTATATCTCTTGAAAACAATGTGGATCACAAGAATAGGGATGCATGTGAGGTGGGGGCATGGATCTGGCTATCAGACAACTAGGCATCACAACTGACAAGAGTCACAAAGTCCTGAGTCTGAATACTATGCTATCATAATGTGACATGTTGCATATGAAGGAGATGTGGGTCTGGAAGCTCAGGAAGATAACTGAGGAGCCAGAAACTGGAGAAATTCCCTGTTTTTAGTATAAAGCATGCTGGCTTTGGAGTCAGAGGACCCAGCTTGCAGTTCTAGCTCTGCTCTGTCCCACCTGTGTGACTTTGATTAAGTCACATCCCCAACTTGACCTCTACTTGCTCTTCGGCAAAATGAAGGGGCTGGAGATATATATCTTTGGAGGAACCCATCCAGCTCTCCATAGCTCAGTTCCTATGTGTGACTTGAGTTGTAATAGAAAAGATTTTAGTGCTTTACTACTGCTACAAAGAAAGAAACACTTGACTAATATTGCTGTAGAGATATAATAGTTTACCCATTGCATGCTTGTGGATATAGTTTGATAAGTCTTGCCTTTTGTTAAGAGTTGAACTTCCTTTGTAGGTAGCCTCTACTGAGGCTAGAGAGACACATTACTATTAGACAGCCATCCTATTTTGATCTTGCAATTATATTAGATCAGAAATCTGATGAGGAGTTTCATTAAATTTCTACTAAAAGTGGTGACTGACATGATGGCCATGTTGCCCACATAAGGATCCCTGTAAGACAACCTGGAATTGTTAATTGTGGTTCTGAGTGGGACTTTGGCTACAGACTCTTTCCCAGCCTAGGAGCAGTGGCAAGGATTGGAGAAACAGTCTCAGGAAAATTTTCTAACAATTCCACAACTTTCTGTCTATCAATAGCCAGCTCACACCTGGTTAAACCATGGACCTGACCATTAAATCCATAATATGAAGACATTAAATGAATGTCAATTCAAGAGCCAAGCTTCATCTAAGATCAAAAGAGGGCTAAAATAAGACAGACTCAGCAAAAGAATGGAAGGTCAGTCTCAAATTTTTCAGTCAGGACTTGGGACAACACAATTTATGTCACCATGAGAGTGTCCTGGACCTCTTTCCTCTTTCCAGAATCTTCCTTTGGTCCCTGACAAAGGCACTTAACTACTCAATAATGAATGCTCTTTTGTGCATTTAGGTAACTTGTATATGTAGAGAAGAAGTAAATGTTTGCTAGGCCAGATTAAAATTGGAAGCCATATACTAGAACAAAAGAATATTTCTAATATCTATCTATTATGGAAACAGAGTGGTAGAAATAAAGGAGTAGAAGATTGTTAAACTCTAAAGATAACTCCAACATTTTCAAATTTTTAGAATTTTCTTTCTTCTCAAACTCTGCTTCCTCTCTGGGTGGCTTTCTGGATGACACTATCCTAACTCCTCTGAACCTGAAGAAGATTCTTTGTCTCTACCTGAAAAATTCAGTTTTTGACAGTGTCCAACATAACTGTGGTGACTGGCTACTTTGCCCCAAATAAAAGGTCTTGTCATGATTGGACAGCTAATGGCACTGGCAGCCACTTTAACACCAATGAAAAGACAAAACCCAGCTGCTCTACATTCCCACAGGCCAGTATAGTCTTGAGATGTGGATTTGAGTCACCAAAGGAACAGACTGGCATATGACTCCCCCCTCAAAGGAATACATTTCGGATGGGTCCTATTTATACTACCTATTTGAGATGTGTTCATTCCTTAAGCTTTGCGATTTTGTTTGAGTTCTCTAGTCATGAACTAGAGAAGGTGTGTATAGCACCACCTAACCAAATGTATCTCCTCTTTTCGGATATTCTGGGGAAGACTTTTATCCTTTTCTGGAGAGGATTCCATCTTCAAAGAGATCCAGGATCAGAGGTCAGCCTATGATTCTCCAACTTCAGGGAATTTACCTCAGTGAAAAAACCCAAATATACCAGTACTTTTTTAACCAGTATCTATGTAGGATATAAAACTACTCCTCTGGTGGGGAGCACAGTGATCCTGGAGTTACTCAGCATTTAGGGTTATGTTCTCAATTGTCAGTGAGTCATTCCCAGTTATTCTTTATGGCGTTTTGCTATTCTCATGGCTTCTCGTGACCTGTCATAACCCAGCTATCAAGGGATGGTTGGGATGATGCAAAGATATTTGGGCGGTTGGTTTGGGGCCTGTATTGAACTGCCCTCATGACCGATGGAGTTGTGGGTTGACATTGGCTCTTGTGATCTACCTTGTTCTATTTACTCCATGATGTTTTGGTGTAGTCACTTCCTGTCCCTTACACTGTGAATCCCTGCACTGATTGCCTTGGATATCATGCTACCAAAGCCTTCAACACAAAACAAGCCAATTGCAGTCACCATACTCACCACTTTGGGGATTCAAGATATGATGCTTATTCAGGGACCAGCCTCCGAGATTCGAAGCATCCATCTCAAACCCTTGCAAAACGACTGTTCTTTTCTCCCAGAGAATCAAGTCAGGACAGGTTTCATATTCATAGCCGACTGAAACTATCAAAAGATGGTGAATGGCACATTAGTAAATTTTTTCAATTCGCTTCTATTGTTTCATTCTCAAGCAAAGAAGAATCTGGCGGACAGTAAGATTCCATAGGTGTCATTTGCATTGCGGCACTGACTACAATATAGTAAGATGCAGATCTACCCACTCCCACTACTCCATGGCAAATAGTGCCAGGTTGGCATTCCCATGATCAAATGGGCAATGAGGATCATTGACATGTCTGTACCTATTATACTTAAAGGATTCAGCCTGGTTCTCCTACTCCTGGGAGGGAGGAATTCAGGAAGAAGCAATTCTAAACTGTGGGTGTGATAGAGGAAATTTGGCACTTAGGGAGTTCAAAGAGGAGAAAAGGGCTGACTTTCTGATACTTGCTTACATATAGCAGTAATAAAACTTGAACTAGTCCAGATGAAATTTCCCCATTTAATGGGTAACTTCAGTTTCCTGCATGGAGCTAACCAAAGGGCTCTCATCCAGAGTCCATTTGGCGACCACTCCAGGGAAGCACAGATGTTGTGTATTCAACTTGAAACCCTGATATGCCAGCAAAATGGAAAGTGTAAAATATGGTACCTTGAATGTCCATGAGAGCAGGTATCGAAATCCTATAGCTCAGTCAGAGATAGTTCGGTGCATTATGGTCCTCTTTGGAAGACCTGCTTTTACGGTCTACCTGCCAAAGTCCTGAATTTTAGACTCCCCAATTTAGAGCTGCTCATATCCACTTAATGTTGCAAAGCCTCAGAGCATTGGCTCATTACTCTGGGTACTGGGCAGCTGTCTTTACTGCCCGTTATGGTCTCAAATAGTCCCTACTAGTGTTTTGCTATTGTTTCTGTGGAGTTACTTCTTCCCAACTGGCAGATGTCCTTAGAGAACCCAATCCCTTCATTTATACTCGGGTATGCAAACTGCACATAAAGACTGACTCTAACCAGGGCCAGTACAACATGGTTGAGAAATGAAAAATTCAATCAAACTGTTTTGTGTTTTTTGGCTTCAGGCAGCAGGAGAAAAGACGGTTGGTTGAGTAAAAGTGGGTTATGAGTTTAGGGGGAGCTGGACTGCAGACAAACCAAAAGGATGTCTAGAATTACAAATATAAAACTCTCCATGAAGAACATGGGGTTTATTCACATAGCGGATTATCAAGGGTCCATTTTTAAGCTTCAGTTGGCTTTTCTTTGCCACCTACATGCAATAAGGACACTGATTTCCTCCATCCCCCAAACTGTCCCCCAGCCAGTTGTTATATGCTAAGGGAACAGGAACTTGTTTTTATATTAGTTGCAGCCAAACATAATTAAGAAGAGAAAACAGCTGGAAAAAATCTACATAATGCATTCCATGTCAATAACATTCTCTTCAAATGTCTCCTTGTGGTCAGGAGGTGACCCTGGAAACTCAATGTTCTAAGCCAGTAGAGTGCCAAGCTTTAATCCATCTAGAGAGGCTATGTGGTGTATGTATTATCTAAAAGACTGGACAAGCTCAACACTAAAAGTCCCGTCACTCAGGACTGATCAGTTTTGATCCTTGAGGGACCGGGAACTATTTCAGTGCAATGAACACCTGGATTTTACTGATAACCTTGAGCAAATGACTTGAAAATTGTCCACTCCATTGTCCTATAGAAAGAAGCTGAGAATCACTGAACTTTAAAGCAAAGAGGGACCTTAGAGGTGACCTAGACAAATCTTCCAACAAATATAGGAATCCTGTCTCTAGGGGGAAGGGGAGGAATAAACACAGTGCCTACTTTACAAATATCATTGCATTTGGTCTTCTAACCCTTTCAATGATGGGGGAGCTCACTATCTTCTAAGGTAATTAATTTGTTCCACTGTCAGATAGTTTTACTTAGAACAGAATAGAAATGTTGCTAGGAAAAGGTTCCAGCACCAAAGGCTCTCACTTTTCTGAGATCCTTAACATTGTAATTATTGAACAGCATGTAATATATTCACATTGGGCTCATACTAGAAAGACAAAACATTAGACACAAAGTCTTGTGCTAGAATAATCTTGACTAGATAATGACGATGCTTCAGGTCGCCTTGGTATTTCTCAGTTCCCAGTGATTTCGTAACCATGATGCCTACTGGGAGGACTGGTGCTGTCTTCTGCCAGTAGAATATAATCTCCTTAAGGGCAGGAAACTTGCTTCCTTCTAAACGTGTTCATAGGGTTTAGCAGAATGCTTAATTTTTGGCAACATCTTAAAGTCTTGATTAATAAGGAATTCCCCCAAATAATAACTTTCCTGCAGCTCATCTCTTTCCCCCTAGAATTCCTGATGAGTTCTGGCTCTTGCCCTGCATACAGAAACTCCTTGAAGGAAGAGTTTCCTTTTGTCTTTGTTACATGCTAAGGGAACAGGAACTTGTTTTTATATTAGTCCCAGCCAAACAGAATTGATCATCATGCTTCATGCTGTCTTTGTATCCATAGGGCCTAGTATACAACAGTTGCTTAATAAGTACCTGGTGACTCATGGATTGACTAAAAGAGCAGTGATTCTTTTTCTGCAAAGGGAAGGTTTTGTTTCACAAATAAATGGTGTGACTTGGTGACCTTGGATACAGTGATGGGGTTTTCTTTAGTCCTCAGTAACAGCAAAAGGGTCCCTCAACTCTTAGGAGGAGGTATATGGAATAAAGCCATCTGAGGGTTACTCATGAGAAGATAGAAGCTTCTCCCTTCCTCATCTCCTCTCTCAGAATTGCTCTTTAGTCCCAAATGAAAAAGTGCATTAACTGTAAAGCTCACAATTCGATTACTTTTTTCCCTAGCCACAGCAAGTAGCAATGAGGCAGTCACTTAATAAAGGTTCTCTAATTTTTATTAGATTTATTTTCTCTCGAGGAAGTCCTGTGAATTAATAACACTATAATTTATACTGAAAGTTGTCCAAAATTCCAGGGAACTTGAAGGGATGTTTGGGGATATGGCTCAGAGGAACAAGGCAGAATTTTTTTCAGGTGAGACGATGGACAGCAGCCACTGCTGACATCATCCTGACACTCAAAGTCAGCTTCTGAGGAGGCAGGGAGGGAGATGAGTAGCACTTCCAGAGTAAAGCCAATGAGTAGCAAGTTTAGGGTCTCTTTCTTCATGAATTGGGCTGCAGTAAACTAAATATCTTTGCTTGGCAGCATTTGATGAAAAGAAAAACACAGTTATTTTGCTGAGTGTGCCCCCAATGGCTCTCCGCCTGCTATGGTGACAGCTCAGCCTGGGGCTTAAAACAAAGGCAGAATGGAAATAGGCTGAGTGGCCATTAGCATTTTATAGAGGACTGATTATGCATTTTGTTTGAACCCCAGCATAGCAAGGAATTGCCTGTGGGGGGCAAGAATGGCAATGAAAGCTCATGGTGTTTCCTACTATGGCCAAACTGAACTGCTTACAATACCTAGTACATGCCCTATGACCTTTTATGGTCCCTCTTTTACTCACAATCTTTCCTCTGAATAAATTCATCATTTCCATCCCCTCTATGAAATACCTACTTAGTTTTTAATGTATCCTTTTGTAAAAACTGTTCCCAGATTGCCCAAGTTGGCAATTATGTTTCCTGTTGAGTCTCCCTATAGCATTTCAGGTTTCTCAGCTCAGTTCTCCAATAGAGCTACTGGTTGGTCCTTAATTATCAAAGAAGACCAAAATGACCATGAAGTTTGAGACAAATGACAGAACCAATATGAGTTTGGAATGCTCTAGGCACAGGCTGGATGCAAATAGTCCATGTGACCCCCTGGGGTGGGTACTCTACATTTGTATATGTCATGTTTCTTTTGAGCAGCTTGCAGAAAGACTAATAGCAGATAATCTATGCCTTCCTCACAGAGTGCAGCCCCCTCACTGATGAGGGCACCCCATGCTGGGCAATCCTGTGCCAGTGTCTCCCATGCTGTACAACCAATTCAAAAATTCTTCAATGAGACCTTCAGGGGGTCTTGGTATCACTTCTTCTGACCCCTTGTGAATGCTTGGAAACTGAGGAAGGACTCAGGATATCACTTTCATCAAGTAGAGAGAAACTAGGAGGAATTTTGTAATGACCAGCTATGGGGGAATGGGTGTGATGTTTGTTTTATTCGCCATGACCATTGAGTTGCTGTCAATGTTTAAAGATCAGCCTGGTCTTGAGAAAGCAAAAGGGGCACAAACTTTTCTTCACTTTCCAGGTTTTCAAATATAAAAACGCATTTCCTAAAACAGCAACAACAATGAAAATGAGAAAAAAGTATCTAAAGAATCAAAAGGAAATATTGACCTCTTTTAGGAGACTGGAGGATGGGGAAAATGGTTTCCAAGGGAAAAAGAGAAGAAATATGACCTCTGAAAATTTAAAGTCAAGAAGCAGCTTATTGAGCTTTCTCTAATAAAGAAGAAGTGACTGCTTGCCTTCCAATGAAAAATATGGATTCCCCTGTACTGTGATAGGAGAGGTCATTCAGTAAAGATCAAAAGAAGAAGAGATAAATGGAGGTCGCTGGGGACTCTGATGTGAGAGGCATGGAGGCAGCTATTTGTCCATTTGAAATAAAAAAAGAGAACTGCCTGTTGCATTTCGGGGATAGGCATCCAGGATGAGACAGAGAACATTCCCAAGACTTGTCAAACTGAATGATTCATGTCTTTTGTTTCTTTACACAGCACCCTTTCCCCTTCCTCAGTAGAATTACTTCTCTTGGTAGCTTTCAGAATTTATTTTGGAGAGCTTCCCTGGCATGAGAGAATAAGTGATAGCTTCCTTTTCTATAGACAACTTCCATCTTCCAGCTGATTTTGATCAGGATTTCCCTCTGCCCCTTTGAATCCTTGGTCTCCCTGGTTTTCAACGAACTTCAGGAACATTTTGTTTGTCCTGATCATAGGATGAGTGGTAAGTTGGTCTTCAGAGCACTTATTTTGACTTCCAGGATGAAGCCTGGTCTATACACTGAGGAAAGGCAGCAGGCATTTGGCTGTGACAGAAAGACTAATAGCAGATAATCTATGAAAGCTACTGCAAAATTCTCCATTCCTTCCACCTCTTCCAGCTTGTTAGAAGTGAGAAACTAAATCCAAATATGGTAAAAAAAAGATTTATCAGTTGGGAGTTTTTGATTTGGAGACTACTAAAGTTTTCCACAATTCCCTTGCAGTCTATATGGGTTTTAGGGGCTAGGGAGGAGAATGCTCCAAGTGGTCACAATGCTGATCTCCTTTTTGCCTTCTACTGATTTGACAGATTCTCCAATCCTCAGAAAGTCTATCATATACTTATTACCCAGCATTCATGTTTTTTTTTCCGTTTCTTTCATTACCTGGGAGTTTTTGTTTCTTCTTTTGGCAGGAGAATCCTTCCATTCTAAGATGGAAATTGAGACCTGCTCTATGATTTGGTCCACATTGATTTCATGGTCTTTGTGACCTAAAGACTTCCCCAATGTGGGAATAAGGGAATATTTCAAGAAATACTTCCAACTTGGGAGACAGGGTTGGTAAGGAAAGTAGACTGAATTTTCTTAGAAAACAGGGGAATATATTGGAAGGATTTCAAAAGTACAATAGGAAGAGAGTCCTACTGCAAAGCAAGAAGACCAAGGCTATCTAGTAGTCATGAGAGTTGTACCAGAGAAGTGGGGAAGTCATTCTAGGGACTCATTGGAGTTCAGAAAGGATTAGATGAATTTATCTGAGCCACAGCTTAGAAATGTAATGTTAATCTCTTTCAGCATGGATCTCAGAACCCAGAGTTTATAAAGGGAAGATAATGGGTGGAGGAGCTGCTGTGAGCAAGAGGCACATACCCAAAGGTATGCAGTATCTGCAATCAAGCACGAGCTACCTGAAGGCGGGTTTGGGTGACCATGGGCCTGATGTAGGAAGGGTGGTAATGGCCTAGGACTGTCTGTGCTACTTACTTCACATTTTGAGTGCTGAATCCATCACTGACTATTCATCTAGTCATTAGACTCACTGATTCCAAATATCTCCATTTTAAGAGTATAATTTATCTTAGTGATATCCATCATGTGTGTCAATTTGACTACTGCAAAGATTTGGTTGGGGATTCTAAAACGTTGGAGAGACTTGGTAGATTCACCTTAAGGGGTCCTTTTGAAAGCAAAATATTGGGGCTCTTAGCTGGGGATGGTTTTAAGTAGGTCACGTTACATAAAATATCAGCAGATGCTATTTTTGAGTTAAGATGTACATTTGACTGAAGGGAAATTTATCACTACTAAGGCATCTTCCTCAGGAATATTGGGTGTATACCAAAAAACTGGAGCTTTTTCCTACGAAGGCTAGCCCCATTGTCTCTCCTGTAGTGGCAGTGGGCTGCTTTGTGAGGCGAACCCTTAGGAAGGGGATTGCTCTGAAACAGCCAAAGAACTGCCCTAAGGAATTCAGCAACAGTTGTTGCCAATAACCTTGAAGAATAATAGAATTGTTTAGAGCAGTGGCACTAGAAGTGGATGGCTGATTTCCTGAACTTCCAAGACTCCGAATGGCTGCCATTTAATTTAATTAAAATGAAGTCTGTGCAGAATGTATTATTACATATTGATAATGCACCCGGACACAGGGAATTATTTTGACAAAATTCACATAATGGATGGAGATCAGAGCCCCTGAGCAAGCCAGTTTGTCAAACTCAGTAAGGCTGTATGAGAAGTCCAATGGCAGGTCTAACCACACAATTAAACCTTCTTTACATTGTTTTGTAAGCAGCAAAGAAACTAAATGAAACCAAATTATTTTCCATTCTCATACTTTCCTCAAAGCCAGGGTGAGATTGAGCAAATTCTACACTCCAATTACTTCCTTCTATGCAGTGTTCAGGTAGGGAGCCACACAGACTTCTGGCTAGATCAGTTCAAGGAAGAGGAGGATCAAGTGCATTGGACTTGGAGTCAGATGACCTTTGGAGATAACACCTAAGCCTCAGTTTTATTACCTGAAAAATCAGAGTTTCAGGCCTTTCCTTTTCCCAAACCCTACAGCATCTAAGGCCCAAAGCAATGAAATTGGGCTTTGTTTTGTCACCTTTGAGAGGATTTTATTCCTTTTCTTGATGGAAGCAGGTCTTTTTTTTCATGTCAATCGTATGACTGACTAATTAGGTATTAGAACCACAGATCCACAATATCTCTATCTAAGAGTATAATTGATCATTGTGATACTTTAAATGTAGTTTATCTCCCAAAAGTCTGTACAGTGTTGCTAATTCCAATTTCTATGATCATAGGACGCTAGGTCTAGAACTGGAAGGGACCTCATGCATCAGGTGGAAGTTAATCTCTCTAGTTGAACTTCCAACTGAAGAAGTGGTTTTGAATGCCATTAGGCACCTCTTTTGTGGCAAAGCACCTAGTGTTGATTTCATTTCAGAAAAATTCGACAAGATAGGGGATCTACTGCTCATACAAAAGTTGACTGGAGTCTTCCAGGTTATATGCAAGAAGAGGAGTTCAAGGATGCCCTCACTGTTTATCTCTATAAAGGAAAAGGAAATAGGTTGCCCTGTGACAATCAGAGTGGGGGGATCTCTCTCTCTCTCTTAATTACTATTGGGAAGATTCTTACCAGGGTTCCCCTTAATAGACTGATCCTTCCGATGGAAGATGGTCATTTTCCTGAGAGCCAGAGTGGCTTCAGAAAGGGCTGAGGAATGCTCAATATGGTGCGTGCTGCCCAAAAACGCTAGGAGAAATGTAAGAGTACAACAAATGTCTGTACACAACTTTCACTGATCTGACTAAGGCCTTGAATACTGTCAGTCGTGAGGGCTTGTGGAAGATCATGGCAAAATTTTGTTGCCTGGAGAAGTTTGTATGTCACTTCTACAATGGCATGCTTATATGGGTTCTGGATATTGGATGATGCCTTTGTGATTTCCCAGTCACCAATGGGATACTTGCTCTCATGCTTTTTAGCATGATGTTTTCAGCCATGTTGTTAGAGTATTTAATGAGAATGAAAATGGCATCAAGATTAGCTACTAGACAGATAGTGAAGTATTTAACTTGAAAAGCAGTGACACAGAAAACAAGCATTTGAAGTGAGATTTGAACCAATATAATCTCTAACTCCAGAGTCCATAGACTTTCCATTGATGAAAGGGACCTGGGATATTACTTCATACAACCTCTGTCATAATAATAGCTGACAATGACACACCTCAGTCTCACCACAAACTCTTCATTTGAACAACATAGCCTTTCTGCAGTTATATGAACAAGACATCCCATCTTTCTGCTCTGGACAGAGAGTGTTCAGAGAATCATAGGTTTTTCAGAAAATATCCAAAGAATCACAGGATTTCGGAGGGACTTCCAGAGAATCATAGGATCTCTGACAATCTTCAGGGAATTATAGGATCCCCAGGGAATCATAGGAGCTTGGCTCTGGAGCTGGAAGGGCCCTCAGATATCACCTAGCCCAATGCCCTTCATTTCATCAATGAGGAAACTAATGCTCTAATTTAGAGTTAGGTTAATTGACTCTTTCCAAAGTCACACCTCTTCCTGATGCTACTCCATGACCACCCCCAGTCTTTCATGACTTTCCGCATATCAAGTCTCCCCTTATTCTATGATCTATCCTCCATTCAACAACTAAAGTGATTTTCGTAAAGTGGATGTTTAATCACATCACCCCCTACTAATGAAACGTCCCTACTGGCTCCAGGAGTAAATACAAAATGCTTTGCTTGGTATTCAGTCTTTCATAACCTGTTTCATCCCATTGTTCCAATCTTCTTATAATTTACTTCTTGATATGAATAGATTCTTTGATCCAGTGACACCAGCCTCCTGGCTTCCTATGAACAAGACACTCCATCTCCTGGCTTGGGGCATTTTCTCTGAACATCCTCCTTTCTTGGAATGCTCATCCTCAGTTTCTCCTACTGACCTCCTGGATTCCTTAAATTCCCAACTAAAACCCTACCTTGGCCACAGGAAGTCTTCCATCAACCTCTTCATTCTAGTGCTTTCTCTTTCTCAATCATTTCCTGTTTTTCCTGTATAATGCTTGCTTTATAGAAATTTGTTTGCTTGCTCTCTCCCTCATTAGACTGTAAGTTCTTTGAGGGCAGGGACTGTTTTTGCCTCTTTCTGTATCCCAAATACTCAGCATAGTCCTGCACAGACATAGTAATCATTTAATCAATACTTATTGATGAGGTGATTGTTCAATCACTCCGTGAAGCAGGCTGTGCAGATAAGAGCATTGAACTAATAGCTAGCTGTGTGACCACAGGCAAGTTACTTAACTTCTCAGAACCTCAGTTTCCTCATCTATGAAATGGAGAAAATAGAATACCCACTACCTGCCTTCCAGGCTAATTATGAGGAAAAAAGCACTTGCCACTCTTAAAATGCTATTTCTCACCTGTCCAAGTATTGCAATAGTCTCCTAATTGCTCTGCCAGCCTACAGTTTCTCCCCTCTCCAATTCATCCTTCATTTAGCTGACAAAGCAATTTTCCTAAAGTACAGATCTGACCATTCCAAAACAGCCCCCTCCCCTTACCCTGGCCACCTTCCCCTTCAATAAACTCCTGTAGGAATTTGATCTCCTCTTAACCTATAGGATCAAATATAAATTCTTCTGTTTAAAGGCCTTCACAAGGTGACCCCTTCCTATTTTTCCAGTTTTCTCATCCTATCCTGGATTCCAAGAACTTTGTCAGCCAGGGATGTTGGCTTTCTTGCTGTTGCTCCCACATGATATTGTGCTTTCCATTTTTTTTAGGTTTTTGCAAGACAGTGGGGTTAAGTGGCTTGCCCGAGGTCATACAGCTAGGTAATTGTTAAGTGTCTAAGGATGGATTTGAACTCAGGTCCTCTTGACTCCAGGGCTGGTGCTCTATCCACTATGCCACCTAGCCGCCCCCACACTTTCCATTTTTATGTTTTTGTACTGGCTATTCCCAATGCCTAGGTTGCTATCTCATTCCCTCCTTTGGCTTACTTCAGGAACTGGCCCAATCATCAATTAATGCAGCTTCTTATAGCCATCCCCTTCTCCAAGGTCACCTTCTCTGTACTGATCTGGCAGGGACCTGTTTATATACATGTTATTTCCTCACTTACAGTGGAAGCTCTCTGAGGTCAGAAAATGTTGGTATCTTTCTTTGTATTTCCATTGTTTAGTGCCTATTGACTGACTGATTGATCAAAGTTCTTTCTAACTCAACAATTTCTAAAACCTAAAGTACTGGATTTACTGAGAAGCAAAAGGAATACCAAAGAGTAACAATAATTTCTTTCTTTTGTTTATTTTTCACAAGACAATGGGGTTAAGTGACTTGCCTAAGGTCACATAGCTAGGTAATTATTAGGTGTCTGAGGCCTGCATTTGAATTCAGGTCCTCCTGACTCCAGGGTGGGTGCTCTATTTACTGTGGCACCTAACTGCCTCCAAGTAACAATAATTTCTCACAAAGTCTCCTAAATTAGAAATTGAATGATGTTGATTATTTCCAACAAAAATGTGGAGTTGTTCCTCAGTTGGAATATTATAGTCGCTAAGAAGAAAAGATAGACTAAATATCAGGTTTAGAAACCTGACTAAAGGAATGACAACCCAAAGATCATGGTTCGAAGGTGACATTCAACATCACTGACCTGTAACTAACATGACAAGGGGAAAGAATTGTTTGGGAGCAGAGTCTGAAGAAAATGTGTTGCCAAGGCCTGTCAATTTGCCTTTGCAACATCTCTCAAAAATGACCCTTTCTCTTCTCTGGTACTACTCTGATTCAGGGCCTAACCTATCATATTATACCTGGACTATTGCAGTAGCAGCTGATGGGTCTGCCTGCCTCAAGTCTGGCCCTACTTCAATTCATCCTCCAACCAACAAAGAAATTTCCCTAAAGTGCAGGTCCAACCATGGCTCATCTGTCCCTCACTAAACTTTCTATTGCTTCCAGGTCAAAGTGTTCTGTTTGGCATTCCAAGCCCCTCATAATCTAGTCCCCTTACCTGTCTTCTTGCACCTTACTCCTCCATACATACTCTTCAATCAGTTGACACAGGCCTCCTCAACGTCCCAAGAACAAGAAACTCGAAATACTTGGAAATTTCTTTGGCTATCTTCCATGCTTGTAATGATTTCCCTTTGTTCCACCTATTGATCTCCCTGAAGTCCAAACTAAAAATCTCACCTTTTACAGTAATTAATCTTAATTTTAGTGCCTGTTCTCTTTTAATTATTTCCTCTTTATCTAATCCATAGCTTTTCTGTGTATATTTGTTAACTGGTTGTCTCTCCCATTAGATTGTGAGCTCTCTGAGGATAGGGCCTTTCCTTTGTCTTTTTTGTAGTACATCGCCCAACATATAGTTGGCACTTAATCAAGGTTTTTTAAATGATTGAAAAGAGAATTTGAATTTGACCGGTGGAATGTTCAAACCCCAATTGCCACCAACCCTTTTAGTAACTAGGAATCACAGTCAGTGTAAATACAAAATAATTAATTTGTCAGGACAACTGAAGGCTATCATTTACATACCTATTGCTTCTGCTAGACCTGAAACCTTCTGCCCATAGATGTCGGTTTTGTTCCAGGCAAATGTATAGACAAGATTGATTGCAGCAGGAAACCACTTTTGCATTAGACGACCTTCCACGGCCACAGTGAGGTGCACCCTGATCATGCCCATGGGGATAGTTGAGTGGGTCAGAAGAATTCGGAGCAGGGTTTTGTAGCCTGGGGTTCGACTGCTCAGGTAACTCAGTTTCACAAAGCTAGACGGGATGGGGATCTCCTCCTGTACGACCTGACAGAGAAGCAGTAGGCAGATTTCCATTAGGTGGACAGCATCGATAGTGTCAATAATTGCACATGTATTATTCTATGGCCCTGTACTAAAGGATATTGCAAGCTTCGGTATTTTTTTATACTCAGCAACTAACAAAGGGCTTGGCGGACAGTAGGTTCTTAATACATGCTTGTTGATTAACTGACCAAGAATTCTGGTGATACAAGGTATTTTGACATTATCTCTTTACTTGGGGTCAGATATGGAATCTTCTCTCACCTGTTTTTCAGGTGTCTGTTTTACAAGCATCTTTCCCACAACTGCTTGGTAGGAATTAGAAAAGGTCACATGGAGCAGAACCAGAGGAATATGGTACACACTAGCAGCAACAGTAGGTGATGATCAGCTATTGGTGGACTTGTTCATTTCGGTAGTCAAACAATCAAAGATAATTTTAAAATATCATCTATATCCAGAGAAGGAACTATGGAGTTTAAATACAGACCAAAGCTTACTATTCTCAGGTTTTAAAAGTTATCCTAGGTATTACGCTATTTTTCTGTCTAATGTTTTCTTTCCCTTTTCAATTTGATTCTTCTTTCATAACATGATTAATATGTTTAAAATAATGTTATACATATAACTAAATTAGATTGCTTTCTGTCAGGGGAAAGGGGGGGAAACTGTGAAACTCAAAACCTTACAAAAATGATAATTGAAAATTATCTTTACATGTAGTTGGAAAAACTAAATAAATAAAATACTTAAAAAAAAGAAAAGAAAAGCTCATATATGGAAGATGTGGAGAACCTCTATGTTCTGGGACCCATTAACCCATTAAGAACTCTCTCTCTTACACATACACACACACACATACTTCTTCTTAGGCTCTATGACATGGATTGCAAAACTATTTCTGTAACCTTTATTCAAGCTGAGATTTCTAACAGAAAAGACCTGGGAAGCAAGCCCATCCAGTGATATCTTCTAACAAGGATTAAAGCCACCCTACAATTCATCTTCAGGGCTGCTGGGAAGCCTGTCTTCCTTTGGAATGGCTGTGAAGGTCAAATTTTTCATGAAATTTTATGCACACATCTCACTGTACTTGGAAGTACCAAATTCTGGGAATACGTTGCTATAAAAATGGTTCCTGTGGAAAGCAAATAACGTCTTTGCAAACTGGGTCTTAACCCTTGGATGCTGTGTTAGAATACTAAATGAGTCTTTTCAGATTGGACATTTACTTCTTGGTTTATCGATCGGGGATGGGAGGAAGGGAAGAGTGAAGAAGGAAATTGGGTACTAAGGTCAAATCCTATGTACCCTGATGTCCATTTTCCAAAAAATGTCAGAGAAATAGCTCCTGGTGACGAACCATCTGATTTAGGGCAAGGACGGTCAGTGTGTTTATTTCAGTTCTCTTTTTCACAAATTGCTTGAACAACTTGTTCCTCTTTTCCTTCCATTTCAAAGCAGCCCACACAGACGGCACATTATTAGAGAAGCATCATTTGCTTGCCAGGGCTTGGAGGTCCAACAGATGACACCTCCTCTTGCCAGGGAATTCCTGGTCATTCTGTTGTTCCCTAGGTTTGGTATTCCCTTCTCGGGCCTGCTGACTACCCATCTGTCCTTCCTGCTCATTAAACAGTTATTTGATCCCTCTCAGATGGTAGCAGTAGATTGGTGGTGAACAAGAGCATGCAGAACACTCTCCAATATCAACATGCTATCCTAGGGCTAACTGAACAAGTCTTCTATTGAAATAAGACCTAAATTTCATGATACTATCTATAAAGGAGTTGAAGCTATAATCAATACAGTTCTAAAATGGTATCTTGCACTTTCCTCCCTGGTTTCCAAAAGAAAGCAATCAGAAAACCACGGACAGAAATATGTGGCCTGATTCCACTGGGCCATGCTTTAGTTTATGATGTCTGAACCCTGCTAAACAGTAGGTAGAGCTGTTAATCTGGATGGAAAATCTACTGGAACCAGTCTTCTCCAATCAGCAGAAGGGATTCTCTGTCCAACAGAGTAATGCACTTTCTCTGGCTATCCCTCAGGCCTGGAATGTTCTCCATACTCTTCTCAGCCCTACTGAGCTGTCTGGCTTCTTTTAAGTCCCAACTAAAATTCCATCTATTATTGGAAGACTGACCTATACCTGCTTAATTCTTTTATCTTCACTTCATGAATCACTTCCTATTATATCTTGCTTTGTAGATGTTTGTTTGCATGCTATGTCTTTCATTAGATTGTAAACTCCTTGAGGAACATCTTGCTTCTTTTTGTGTTCCCAGAACTCATATCAGTGCCTACCCCATGGTTGGCACTTAATGAAGATTTATTAATTGAAGTTTCAACAGAATGTTTGTTATGTGAGGACAAGAACTGTGTCAGTTTTGTTTTATTTTGAGAATTAACTGGCAATTTGAGGATTGTTTTTTCTAAATCCTCTAGTTTCAATAACAGTAAGGAAAAAAGACTCAAAAAGTCAAGTAGGCGTTAAAATCCACAAGAGTCTGAAAAAAACAGATCATTGATTGTTAGGTTAGTTTTTGTGCCATATCTTTTGAATACTAGAAAGATAGTGGAGAAACAGACTCTGAGTTGAATTTCTGTATCAGGGCCACAAATGGGCCATGACCATAATCTATATTATTGTTGTTGTCGTTGTGTCATTTCAGTCGTGTTCGACTGTGAACCCATTTGGAGTTTTCTTGGCAGAGATACTGGAGTGGCTTGCCATCTCTTTCTCCAACCCATTTTACAGATGATGAAACTGAGCCAAACACGGTGAGGTGATTTACTCAGGGTCACACAACTAGGGAACGTCTGAGGCCAAATTTGAACTCAGATGAGTCTTCCTGGTTCTAAGCCAATACTTTATGTACTATGGCACCATCTAGCTTCCTCAACTATATCACCACAGACATATTTATCTCACTGTAACCAGGCTGTATTATTACAGATCTATATCTGGTTAGTTCAGGGAGTAAGATAATGGTGTTGGTCAGGTTAATGCTTCCCATGTAGGTCAGTTAGCTTTTCTCTACTCCATGAATAGAAGCTTGATAACTGTGCCTTTACTCTCTGTTTTCAGGATGCACACCATTAATTACTTGAGGCACAGGCTAAAACATCATTTTCATATATATAAGAAAGAGAGAACACTATTTAACTGGGACACAGGTAAAAGTCACAGCTTCCCCGCCTTGCCCCCCCCCCCATCCCTTATCACCACTGTCAATCCAACATGGTTTTTGTAACTCACAAGGGAATTCACCTACCTGGAGTTCTGGAACAACAGTCCCCCTCTCAGGGCAGGACCCTCCAAATGATGTGAGAGGAGAAGGGAGCACAATTGGGTTTGGGCTCATCAAACCAGAGATGTCACAGGATGGAGAAGGTGCAGTAGCTCTCTGCATGATCACTTTCTCCACTACTATAAATTGGTTCCAAGGCAACCAGAGGGTCCTTTTCTCAGACAAGAATGGTGATCGATCAAAGATCAGTGTGACTGAAATTCCTCCAATGGCCACAAGATCAAAGCTAAAAAAGGAAAATGTAAAAAAACTGTCAACATAATCAAATGTAATTTTTTTGATACAAAGAGTAGTTCTAAAATCCTCATAATTCACTTCTTGAGTTTTTTTTTTTATTTCTGCAAGGCAATGGAGTTGAGCTAAGTAAATATTAAGTGTCTGAGTCCAGATCTGAACTCAAGTCATCCTGACTCCAGGGCTGTTTCTCAATTCACTGTGCCACCCAGTTGCCCCTCGTTTCTTGATTTTATATATATATATATATATATATATATATATATATATATATATATATATATATATAGATATAGATATAGATCCCCCCCACCCTCTTTTGAATAATTAGTAGATACATTTTTTTTTCCAATTATGAGTTCTTCCTATTAGGCCTCTTGACTGCCTTGCCTCACTATTAGGTACTCTGTACTCTTGAGGAAGCAAGCTAACACTGTTTTTAAAAACTTTTTCGGATGCCTTTTGTTTCTTCATCACAGTCACTTTTGGAAATACACTCTTGCCCTTTCTCCCAAGAAATGAACTCTCTTCCTTGTGATGGAGAAAAACAGTCAAGCACAAACAACCAATCTAAACAAGTACACAACATTCTGACCCTAGAACTCCTCGCCTTTCTGCTGTGAGGTAGGAATATACTTCATTATCTGTTCTGGGACCTCCATTGGTGTTTCCATTACTTAGATTTCAGGTTCGCTTTTGTGACTTTTCATTTACATTGCTGAAAATATTGGCTATAATTGTTTTCTGATTCTGCTGATTTCCATCTGCATGAGTTCATACAAATCTTCCAATGCTTCCCTGAATTCCTTGTATCCTTTATTGCTTACTGCACAATATTATTCCAATCCATTCATATTCCATATAAATCTATCTATATCTATATCTATATCTATATCTATATCTATATCTATATCTATATCATCTATACCTATATCATCTATACCTATACCTATACCTATATCTATATCTATATCTATATCTATATCTATATCTATGTCTATATACCAACTTATCCAACAATTTCCCAAATTGTTGGGGAAGATACTCATTACTCATTGGTTTCCAGGTCTTTGCTAACACAAAATGGTCTGCTATGAAAATTCTGCTATATAAGACCTTGATATCTTAGTTTAAATGATTATGGAAGTCAAAGGGTATGGACAGTTTAGTCATTTTTCTTAGGAAGTTTCAAATTATCATCCAAAATAGCTATATTTCACCAATAGCATGTTCTTGTGCCTGTTTTCCCACGACCCCTCCAAGGTTGGCTGTTCCCATTTGTTTTGTCATTTTACAATAAGTTAACATTTAACTTGAGATCAAACAAGGCCTCCATGGCAAGGCAATTCTACTATAAAAAGACATATATAATATATTTGATACTCTCTTGCTTTTTATTTACATTCTATCACTGATCCACCTATGCGAATAATTAACTACTAAACAATACCATTTCTCCCAATGTTCACTCAGGTCCAATTTATCCTCATGGTCTAACTGAATAAGGGTAAAAGATTTATTTTGTTTTGGGTTGTGAACATAGTGTAGACTTCAACTTTGGTTCATTGACACTAGTTAACATTAGATTATCGGTTTTATTTATGTTCTTGTGTTCATGGCTTTGAAGTATAGATATGAAATTATTTTCCAAAGTACAGAACACAACACAAATGCATCATTATAATTAGTACAGTTATAGTAGTACATGTCATATGATACATGGCAGCATTTATGGAAGAAAGAGACTGAAGCAATATCTTTCATTTTAAAAAAAATTTCTATAAAAGACATTGATGATGAAAATCCTCGTGAAGGAATCAGACTTAGTTATGGATATAATACCAATTTTTCCATATGGCATTTATTATAGGCTTACAGATCATACTTTGAAGGAGAAATCTTTCAAATATAAAGAGAAAAGCTAATATTAGATTTTTCTTGGTGTTTCTTTTAGTCAAGCATTGTAATGTTCTAGTGGGGGACTTTTACATTTTCAGTAGCAATCTAAGAAAGATATAACTAAAATAAGGAGAGGAAATGAGGAATAGAGAACAAACAAAACTTGGAGCTATATTAGCAACCTAAGATGAGGCTAGGAATAGTGAGAAGAACATTTCCCTTCAGACTCAGAAGTTTTGTAAAATATTCTAGACTATGTTTCACCACTGATTTAGCTCTCTGCTCTTGGACAAGCTATTAGCACTCCTAAGGCCTGAAAACAAAACAATCTATTTACCCTGGCCTAGGGATACAGTGATGAAGAATGTTCATGAAAAGATTTTTATTTTGATCATTTGAAAGTAGGGGCTACCAAAGTCAAGGAATAATTTTTATACAGTATATTGAAATGAGTCTGTAGTTATTTCTTAATGACCTCCTGTTGGAGATGATCTATAAAACTGCTTGCTGATTAAATGACTAATAATTAGATGTTTTTTGAAACCTCAAATGCCTGCTAACCATGATCAGAGCAAAGAAGAAATGTTTTCTGAATGCTCAGTCTTGAGCATTTTCCACACAACCACAAATGCCCTTTCATCAGCATGGATAGTTAAGAGCTGACTAAATAAAAAGGCCTAAACTACATTGTATACTAACAGACTTATTCAGAGCTATGTGTATAAACCTGCAACTGGCCAGAACAATTGTCCAAATATGGAAAACCATTTAAAGGCCATCTTGAACTATTTGTTCAATCTAGAGTGTGTCTTTCAAAGTCAAAGTCAAGTTTTTATGACTCCAGAGTCTCAAAAGCACTGTTAAAACTTTAATCTCACTGAGGCAGATATTCCTTTTTATGTTTACTGAATCCCTTCATGTCCTTCATTTTGCATAGTTTGTCCACATGCCCTTCCACAGTGGACCTACCTAACTAGAAGTTAGAAACATCTCCCTGAATCTCTTGATATTGCATAGATGCACCAAGACACATAGATTTGCCAGTGGTTATTGGTGCCTCTTGCCACATGACTGACCCACCTTCTTTTCTAGTTGCATTTCTGTCTGACATCCTTAATGTACCTTTGGTTACAAAATTCTCCACTGATAATGTTCACGCCCAATATGCACCTCTCTACTGTCCTCTGGGTAACCCTCAACTTAGGCGGCATAGTAGAAAGAGCACTAGCTCCAGAGACAGGGAAACTGAGAAAAAAATTGGCTTTTAACATTTGGTGCCTTGTGTGATGTTGGATCTGTCATCCTTGGACTTTAGTTCCCGCATCTGTAAAATTGGAACTAGATAGTTTCTGGGACCAGTTCTAGTTCTGTTCTATGATCCTATGATACCGTGGTAGTTCTTAACTTGTGGTCTTAAGGTATTACTAGTAGATTATTAGGGTTAAAAAGATGTTTTTCCCTCCCCCCCGCTCCGTTTCAGGGAAATGCTTGGGCTCACTAAATGTACCATGTGATCTGAAGGTAATTCAGTTTAACTTTCCTTTTCACTAGAGATTACTAGGCTAGTATTTTAGGAAAATTCTGCAAATATGTTTGACTGAGAGTTTGGCAAACCATTTGACCAATTCTCTCTGGCTTCTCATCCAAAAGGCCCTTTGCAGAGCCTACAGGCATTTCAGGATAGAATCTGGAAGGAAATTATGAAGAGAAACAGGTGTGAACTCTTGCAAAGAGGCTACAGAAGCATGAGATAATGACAAAGAGGAGGCGGAACCTGAAGGGTGGTTCCTAAGAAGGGACAATGAATACTAGATTCTGGCAGTAGGTTCCTTGCAGGTTTCTGCCACTGGGAAAAAAGCAACCAGGCTCTCTGCAATGCTTCACAGCTCCTGTAATGTTAGAAGTGGCCCCCAACAGAACACTGGGGCTGTTTAGGGCCTACATTTTTTAGGAAAGCCTTGAATGCTTCCTTATCATTCCTTTTATTACAATGTCAGGTAAATTAGGATATACAGGAGGGAAATTTAACCTTTGGAGGCCTGGAGGTGCTAGTCTGGGGAAACAGCTCATAGAAATATTGGCTGCTTAATGGACATGTTTGTGCTCTGGTTTAAATAAAGATCCTTCACCTAGGAAGCTCCAGTATGAAATTTTGTCAATGGCCAAAGAAGGTTCAGTGAAATTGGATCTCAGAGATATGAATTTCATGGATTGAGCAGTGGACCAAGCTGTGAAGCATGTGGGTAGGGTGAGGGTACCATTTAGTAGATTCAGAATTGGTTAAATGACTAAACCTAAACTGCAATCATTACTGTCCCCTGGAAAGAAGGTAACTAATGGAGCTCTCTGAGAACTCATAGAAAACACACACACACACACAATTTTGTGGGGGGAGTCTTCAATACACTTCCTATCATATGCCCCTGGTAACAATCTAAACTTTTCAAAGGCTAATTCTGGTCTTTCTTTGTCTTTTTCCCTCTCAGGCCTGACTTCTTACTTCTGAAATGTACTTAATCTGAGAAGCCAATAAACTTGGGCTTATTGTCACACTGTCATCATATGTCCAAAACATGACAATGGAAAAGTCTTGTTTATATTTAGCACACCCTTTCTGGAGCCTAAGGGGAAAGTTATAGCCAGAGGGGAGATTTAGCAGGCTGACTGGGCCTAGTATCTGTCATCTGTATATACCTGATTTCCACAGGGAATTCTGCAGGCGAATGGACTTGGTATCTCACTTAAAAAAAACAACAAATGTATCATTATTCCTTTAGTCCTAGGTAAATCTAGAAAAAGAAATCCTGGGACTTTTTGGAAGCACAATTTCAAAATATAACAAGCTTCTCTTCGTTCCTTCCCTGAGTAGCATTCCCTTCACTGAGGCCTTCTGCATGCCAGAATGAAAAACTGAGGTTTTCTTTTTCTTTTTGTCCTTCCCCCCCATTTGGATCATGGCTAATGAGAAAATTTGTCTTGTATGATTTCATGTTTGAAATGGGTTCTATATTTCCTGCCTTCTTGATAGGTGGAAGAGGGGTCCAGAGAAAGGGAGATAATTTGAAAATGGAAATGAAAGAAAATTGAATTTTTTCAAAAAACACAACACTGAAAATTTTTCAGATCTCCTTAGAAAGTCCAGGATTACAGGAGGTGCACTCTATTACTCTATTCAAAGAGGTGGCTGTACCCATATCAATGTCTCAATTCTTAGCATGTGGCTCAGAACAAGGGAGAAGTTGGTTCAAAATAATAGACACTAGCAACTGAACTACTGAGGAAATCCTCATTATTTATACGAATTGAGGGAAAAGCCCAGTCTGAGTCAATGGAAAGGCCCAATTAGAGATTATTTGGAAGGAAATATCAAATTAGTGCTTTGGAGTACATAGAGACATCCAGCCTAACTACTACTACTAAGGCTTGGTCTGCGTTAATGACTAGATGACTCCTTTGTAATTAGAAAGAGCATTTACATTCAAACAAATTTATACACTAAAATTCAGCAAAGTAGTTTGTTTTTTTAAGTAGGTTAAAAAAATCTATCAATGTGATCCGTAATAGTATTAATAGAAGCTCTGCTTGGAAGGAACCTCAGTCAGAAAAGCTGGACTTGAACAAGAATCCTCCACAACATTGGTATCAAACTCAAATAGAAACAGAGGTCACTTAGCCCTTCTCAGCAATACAGTGAGCCAAAACAATTCAGAAAATTCATCCCACATCCAGAGAAAGAACTATGGAGTCTGAACGCAGATCAAAACAAAACATTTTCACTTTTTTTTTCTTTCTTGTGGTTTTCTCCTTTTGTTCTAAATCTTCTTTTACAACATGAGTCATGTGTCAATATGTTTAACATAACTGTACACATATAACCTATGTCAGATTGCTTGCCATCTTGGGGAGGGGGAGGAAAGGGAAGGAGAAAAACTTGGAACTCTAACTCTTATAAAAATGAATGTAGAGAACTATCTTTACATGTAATTTGAAAAAACCCCATGAAATATTAAGTGAAAAAAAAATCCACAAAAAACAGAGGTCATCAAAGGTACACAAAGATCCCTACAGGCACATATTGACTGAGGAAACCTCTTATTAACATTATCTATGTCTTATTGTATTTGTATTTGTTTTGTTAAATATTTTCCAATTATATCTGAATCTGGTTTGGGTTATATCTGAAAGTGTTGCCTATGCCCAGGCAGTAATTTTGGCACTCTGCTCCACAACATACTCCCAAACAAGTGGTCAATCTTCTCTCAAAGGGGACCTACCCTTCTAGTATAGAGGGAACTACTACTCATTTCCTGAGGTTATTCCTTCCATTTTCGATAGTTAAAACTGCTAAAATTTTTTCCAAGCTATAATCTGCCTTTGTAACTCCTCCAACCAGTTTCTCCTAGCCTTGACCCTCTTGGACAATTAGATTAATTTTAATCACAACAATCATGTCTAGTCATTTATTTTTTTAGGACAAAGAATAGTCTAAATATCTAGAGCAGCTAGATATGGATATTCTAAATATCACACAATGAGATAGAGAGCTGGCCCTCAAGTCAGGAGGACCCGAGTTCAAATGTGAACTCAGACAGGTACTAGCTGTGTTGTGTGAATTTGGGCAAGTCACTTAACTCTGCCTCCTATCCAAGGTCATCTTCAGTCACTCTGATTTATATTTGGCCACTGAATGGCTCAGGAGGAGAAAATGAGGCTGGTGACTTAGCATCTCCCCCCAAACTCAAATCCAATTCACATACATGTCATATCCTTCTTTGAAAATGAAGGACAGGGGCAGCTAGGTGGCACAGTGGCTAGAGCACCAGCCCTGGAGTCAGGCATACCTGAGTTCAAATCCGACCTCAGACACTTAATAATTACCTAGCAGTGTGGCCTTGGGCAAGCCACTTAACCCCATTCGCCTTGCAAAAACTTAAAAAAAAAAAAAAAGGCAGGACAAACATGAGGATAAACATCTTAAATTCCTTCAATTGATTATAATGGCATGGATTCTGATTTCCTCACTATGCTCTTTTGGATGCTCTCAATGCCCTTTCTAACACCTAGAACTGAACATCATAATGCAGATGTGGTCTAACTAGGGCAGAAAATAGTAGAAGTGATCGAGGAGCATAGTAATCCCAAAACTTTATGATTGTTTCTCCTTATAATGTAAAGGGCTTTTCTCTTGTTGTCTGCAAAATCTTGAAGTTGTAAGGTTACAAGTTTGACTGATGTTTCTTCATGAATTAAGCTTGGGGTTTCTTTTTATTTGTACTTGGTGTTTTCCCAAGCTTTACTTTGCTATTTGCTTCCAAAATTCTATGTGATTTTCTGTATGATACTCAAGATTTCCTTTTCATGATTTTTTAAGGAGGACCTATAAGCCTTAGGTAATCTTTATGCATTTTACTTTCAAACTCAGTATTCTTGTTTTATAGAGCTCTCATATCCTTCAAATCTTTAAAAACATTTCTATTATTTTTCCCTTTTGTTTCTGAATTTTTTGCATTTCCAGTTTTGTTTTTCTCCTTTTCAGAAAATCTACTGCTATTCAGTTTGTCTCTGTTTTTTGTTCCAAATTCCATAGGCAAGTTAGATTTGTTGATTTTGTTTTCTTAAGAATTCTAATTTCTAACTCTCAAAATTTCTATTGTCACATCTGATTTTGTCACTTAATTCTTTGCTTGCTCTTCTGAATCATTTTAGAGTTTCTTAGAATTGTACTCTCTTTGCATTTTTTAACGGGTCCTGTATAATTTATATAATCTCCTCTGCCAGGGGGTTCTGCCTCAGTTTGCTTTGTGGCAAGGTACTTGATCCAATGACATGCCTTTCTTTTTTTGAGGTAATCAGGTCTAAATGACTTGCCTAGGATCACACAACTAGTAAGAGTCTGTGGTCAAATTTGAACTCAGGTGTCCTGACTCCAGGGCCAGTGCTTTAATATCTGGTTGAATGAATTTTTTAAAAAAAAAACACATTTATTCATTTCTCCTCCTTCGGTTTTCTGGCTTTATCAATCAGTCCAGTGGTTTTTCTATCATATCTTTGCTGTAAATGGGCTTCTTATTTTTTTACCAGTTCTTTCTCTTTTGAATGCTCAGAGCTAATGTCCTTCTCCCAGATTCTGATGCTTTTTTATTGCTGTTCTCTTGGACTCCTGAGGTTATAGGTCACAAGGTGTGAGGGTGAAGATTTGATACACCACTATAAGCAAAGTCTCTCCTTTTACCTTTCCCATTCTGCTGGACTTCATTCCCTTGACAGTGATTTTCTTTAGCTTTTAAGCTGATTCTTAGACAGATCAAGGACAGGTTGAAGAACGGGTTCCTCCCAGACCTGTGTTTGTGTGTGTACATGTGTGTAGGAGGGACTTTGAAAAGTTCTTATAATTGAGTCTTTTTCCTTGTACTTCTGCTGTCTATTTTTTTTTACTTTTTTTTTTGCAAAGCAATGGAATTAAGTGACTTGCCCAAGGTCACACAGCTAGGCAAATATTAAGTATCTGAGACCGTATTTGAACTCAGGTACTCCTGACTCCAGGGCTGGTGCTCTATCTACTGCACCACCTAGTTGCCCCGTCCATTATTTCTTATGAGAGATACATAATATAATTTTAAGCATGCTATGCTTCTGGTTTCCTCCCTTCTTTTCAATTTTGTTGCCTAGGGTCCAAATCCTTCTGAAAGGACCCCTTTTCTCTTTAAGCTTCAATGCTAATTTGATTCAGGAACTTCAATCTGTTGTGGACCTAGGGCTTTTCCTGGCTGATTGGAACCAGGAGTAAATGTTTAAGGGGAGTATGGACTTCAACCAGACCTGGGAGCAGGGACACTGTGTCAAAGGATTAGTCCCAAAATTCTGTGCCTGAAACTATAGCAGCCAAGAGAGATGCAACTGACAAACTGTCAAGAGAGGAGTGCCAGGAGAGCAGGAAGGGGAACGGTAGCACAAGGTTAGCAAGTTTATTGTCAGTTATTCTCTAATAAGAATTATTTTGTGGAAGCTTCTTTCAAATATCCTCCTATTATTCCTGAATTTACTTCACCCTTTATTTGATGAAGTGTGAGGGAAACCTATCCTATGTGATAGTTTTCTTCCAACTTCCTGGAATGCCTCCCTGTTCATGTCTTTTAGCATTGAATTGGTTGGTAAGTTCTCCATGAGCCAACATCAGTTTCTCTGATGTTTCCTCTTTTCTATCATCATCATCAGAATTACTTCTGTTTCTTCAGAATTTTCTTCTTGAAAGCAAAGTTTTCAAGATTCCCCTTGCAGAATGTTAGGTGATGGGATATTTTACCTCTCCTTTCTCAGAGTCCAGTGTTCTCCCAAAATCTAGGGGACCTCTCAGACTATTTTCAGTTTTCTTACCACAGATCTCATTACCCACAATTCTAAGAAGGAACAGCCACTTCCCTACCAAGGTAGCCAATATTTCCTCCTCAGCAACCAGTTCCGTGTGAATTTAAATCAGCTCCAGACTAGAATGTTCACTCATTGCTTTCTCTATTCTTTTGAAGGATACAATGATCCTTAAGACAAATCCAGAACTTATTCTGTTTTTGTTGATGTTTCACCTTTGTTCTCGAAAAAGAGCACAATATCAGGGAGGTGATGCCATGACAAACACATAAATTGGATTTGAGTGAGGGGGGGGTGCTGTGCTAAGTTGCCAGTTTCACTTTCTCTTCCAGAGTTATCTAGGTCCAGTGGCCAGATATGGATCAAGGATGATTGGCAAGGGCCCTGGATGTGAGGCAATCAGGGTGAAGTGACTTGCCCAGGGTTACACTACTATTAAGTGTTGTATTTGAGATTGGATTTGAACTCCTGTTCTCCTGACTCCAAGACCAGTGGTTTATCCACTGTGATACCAGACTAGCTGGGCTTACTTTTAGCTCAGCAATTCCTTCTACAATGCATATTAGCAGCCATTGGTGCTTCAGCACCATGATCCCTAGAGGGTTTGAATCCTGAGGATGGTTTGAGCCTGGCAGGCACTTCCTGGTTCTACTTTTGACAGGAGATACTGGGTAACTGAAGTCACTAATACCCTGAGAGGCATAATAATCTCTTTCCTGACCTCATCTCCTTCATTTCTGTATATATGGTTTATAGCAATTTCTGCCTTTGATGGTCATCAACCAAATTGTTTCTAATACCCTTCCCCATACTGGTTCCTGAATATCTCCATATAACCATGTTTAATCACGGCTAACCTGAGTTCATCTATGTGTAGGAATTCCCAGTATGGAAATTTCCTTCACAAATATATATTAGCCATTCAACTATAACTTAAAGTCTTAGAGAGTTGCCTGGAAATACTGAGAGGTCATGTGATTTGTCCACATATGGTAGGTATTGAAGGCTCTTCTTGACTCCATAGCCTATCCTCTATTTACCATGCTACCTGCCTCATATTTTAGCTATTAGCACACATTCTCAAAACAGAAAGCTATCCTTTCCACTCCAACTTTTTTGTATCTTGCTTCTTCTCTGTAGGGTTTCCTCTTCCAGAGCCATAGGCCAGTCATGGGTCCCAGCCCACCACACCTCTACAATGTATTCTTGATTTCATGCCTTAGGATTGATCTTAAGCTTTATCTTGCTTGATTCCTCCATGGAGCTTTGTTCTGTGACTTTAATTCACTTCTCATGCAGTGTTGTGTATTATCTTCAATGGGATTTTATCCCAGGGCTAGAATGAGTTCCCAGAAAGCAGGGGGCTACAACTTGTCTAAACTTCCCACCTCAATGCCTCTCATTGAACACAGGAGGGGCTTAATCACTCTGGAATGGATGTTGTGGATGATTATGCTAATGATGTTTCCTTGGACTTTTTTTTGAGCCAGAGTGTTTTGAGTTAGGCCAGACTCATTTACATGAGCATGCCAAGGACTGATTAATTTGCAAGGTGACCACCCAGCCATCCTACTTTGGGGATTTGGCTCTCAGAAGCATGAGCAAGAGCTTTGAGGCTGTCTCTACATGGGGTCATTGACTCCAATGTTTTAGACCAAGTTTTTATTGGGGATTGTGTCCATTTAAATGCCAATAAAAATGTCTGCAGTTTTGGATCCTTCAACATGCTGAAATCATGATGGCACATGACCTTCCTGCTCAGGCCCCCAAGGACCTTGGGGATTAGTCTGGGGATGATGTTGGTCATTTTTGGAATGTGTTAATCTATACCAGCTACTATAAAATCATGAGACAAAGATTGGGAAAAAACAAAACAAAACAAACCTTAAAATCAAACTTATTAAGTTGTCTTCACTATTTTAAGATGGTGCAATCTTTCATTGTTGGTGGAAATATTTTGGGCCATCTTTAACAATAACAAAATCTTTTTTTTTTTTTTTACTTTTTGCAAGACAATGGGGTTAAGTGGCTTGCCCAAGGTCACATGGCTAGGTAATTAAGTGTCTGAGGTTGGATTTGAACTCAGGTTCTCCTGACTCCAAGGCCAGTGCTCTATCCACTGCGCCATCTAGCCGCCCCCAAAGTTTTAATTGTACTAATTTTTATTTTTACTTTTTAAATGTTTGGGAATTGCTATGTAGAAAGAGCCTAATTACTGCCAGAGATCTAACTCTGCTACTCTTTGTACTGGGGGCAGACAGCTGTGCAGAAGGTAGCAAGAAGAATATAGGCTTGCTAATTTGCTTATAATACATCATCTTGAACCTAAGAGAAGAATTTGACTGGGTATGTTGACACTGAGGGAATGGCGGAGAGAAAATATGCTAAAGAGTGAACATGCTCTTTGCTTTATTTACTTGGGGCTCCAGTTAAGGTGAAGTTTTCCAGCAAAGAGCTCCTAACAGTCACTCAAACTTAGACAGTCCCTTAAATTATATATCTCCTCGGAACCTCAAAACAATCCTGTTATCCTCTTTTTAAAGCTGAGGCACAGGTGCAGAAGGGTTGCCCAGGGAACATAGCTTAGGAAGGTGAATGGCACAGGTACAGGCATGAATGGAATCAGATTTTTCGAAGTCCTTCTCCTTGCTCATCATGGTCCACTGCCTCCAGTGTTGGCTGCTTCAGAGCTCCAGTCTTAGTCATGGAGGAAAGGAAGTATTTGGGCTCAAATGAATTAGGAATAATGAGGAAAACCTAGGGTCTTACCTTCCATCTTGTCGGCTGATAGTATATCCATAATCGCTGTGGCCTAGGAAGCTGACATTCACCCCAACTAGAGGTGTTCCATCCACAGCCACAACCTGGCCTCGAATCACACAGGCACGCCTGCAACAAGACAAAAGCCCAACATGAATGCATGCCCAAGGATTAGGGAAAATCTGGTGAAATTCTACAATCTAATTCTTCTTTTGTTATAGGCGACTATAGCTGTAGTTCTGGGGTCATGTCTTTGTACCTACCACAGTACTGGAGATGTGCCCCTCTCTATGGTTACTTTTTGACATGGAGACATTTGTTGCTATACATTTTCTTATCCTTGAACAACTGATATGAAATACTGTGGCTTACTATTTATCCTATGGTCTTAGATAAATATTTTTTATAGAAAGCAATAGCAAAAAGAAAGCAGGGTATCCAAAATTAAACAAATGGTTGACTTAAGCTAAGAAGGATCAGAACTCATTACAATACTCCTTTCTTCTGTTTTTACCCCCACTCCCATCCATCCTGTCAGATCAATCTTCATAATAGATAACTTTCTAACGTTTTCCCTCCTGATCAAAATCTTTTAATGATTAGGTGGGTACTGCAGTGGATAGAGTGCTGGGTCTAGAGTCAGAAAGACTCTTCTTCCTGAGTTCAAATCCAGCCTCAGACATTTACTAGATGTGTGATCCTGGGCAAGTCATTTCACTCAAGTTTGTCTCAGTTTTCTCATCTGGAGAAGGAAATGACAAACCACTTCAGTATCTTTGCCAAGAAAACCCCAAATAGGGTCATGCAGAATGACATTCAGGGCCTTTCATAATCTATTTTACTTCTATCTTTTGAGACTTCTCTGATGCTTTCTTGTCACATATCTCATGTATCAAATATATTCTATACTTCACTCACACTAGAGGGCCCCTAAAAGGCCCCTTCCTATAGCTCTGCTAATTGAAGACCTGTTCATTTGAGATGCCACCTTCTCCATGTAGTCTACCTTAATTTTCCCAGCCAGAAGAGATTTCTGCTTCCTGTGAACTCTCCCAGCACTTTGCTTAAGCCTCACACGTATTTCTGCACTCTTTTAGGTATACTGTTTAATGATCCTGTCTTTTCCCCCTATACTACCAGACCCTAAGCTCTGTGAGTGCCAGAGCCATGTCTCCTGCATACTAATAGCCCCATTTAGTGGCTAGCACAGAGTTTTACCTGAAGCAGCCACAGAATCAGATGGTTGAAATTAACAAAAAGTACTCAGCACTCACAAGATTTCATATAACCATATTCCAGGACAAGCAAAGAAATCGGTCAGCTCCCTGGAGTTGTTAAAATAGGATCTGCCCTGAATTTATTAACATCTTCTTTTTCAAAAACACCAACAAGCTATAGACTTGCAAATGTTATAGAAAAGCAAGCTAGTATCACTGTGCAGTACTGCAGTGTTTCTACTCATTCCTTTCTTTAAGTTAGTAGAATCAGGGCTATGACACTAATCATCTGCTTCTTCCTTTCACTTTTCCAAATAGTATTTCATCGATTGCTTCTTCCGTGCACCGGGTTATTTTAATACTATTATATTATATCCAACAAGAGTCCATCAATTGACCAACAAGATTTTATTAAGTCCCTCCTACAGTTCCAGGCACTTCTGAGTGCTAGGGGTAGATACAAAGATAGAGGCCAAACAGTGCTTGCCCTCAAGGAGTTTGTTTTTGACAGGAATGCAAATATATATATATATATATATATATATATACACACATACATATATATATATACACATACATATATATATACACATACATATATATATACACATACATATATATATATATGTATATATATAATTTATATGTGGTTACAAAATAATTAAGGAAGAGGAGGACCTGGAAACTTAGGGAAGCAGGAAAAGCTTTATGGAATCAGAACTCTAGGCATGTCTTATTTTGTTGTCTTTCTAGAGAGTTTGCTATCAATGCCAAGGTCTGTGGGCAGACTAGGCATTGCTAACATGAAGAGACTGGGTGGGAAATGAGTTTTTGATCTGCAACAAATCTGTCTCAAGGCTGGACAATGGCAAGCAATGGCTCAACTAGTATTATTTGTTTCTAGAATATCCCTGTCTCAATGTGGTTTCTACTGACCACATCTTCCTCAATCTCTGGACTTTGGACTTCTTAGTACTTACATCTTATTCCTGTACATCTTATAAGAGGATCAAATCATTCATATTTTACCTCTGAACTATTTCTAATTTACTTTTAGCCTTATCAACTCAGCTGTAAGACTAGAAGTGAAAGAGAGAGAGAGAGAAAGAGAGAGAGAGAGAGAGTTTGTGTGTGTGTGTGTGCGCGCACACACACGTGTGTGTATGGATGTGTGAACACGGCTATGAGAACTCCTTTTGTGTTTATTGTCTAATCCTTCCCTTGTGTACACAAGTAACAGAAAATGCCTTGGCCTACAGCCTTTGTCAGGTTCTTTTTCAGAAAGTCAGTTTCAGAGAGCCATCTAAAAGAAGCAGTTTGATGAACTTGGTTAAAAAGAAAACAGTATGTGCAGATAAAAACTACTGTACAACCCAGGGGTTTTATACCAAAGGAGCCAGCAGGCCTGAGCAACTGCTGGCTTAGTGAAGTCAAAGGATCTGAAAATGGTTTGATGTGATTTCCTGAGACTATGATGTTTCTGAATTTTCTTGGTGAGTTCTCAAAATGCAAAAGCAACTCAAGTCAACAGAGAGACTTTGCCACTCCAAGGTAGTGGGAAGGGGAGAGCAGAGGGCTTTCCATTTTCTTTCAGTAAGAATGTTTAGATTTACTACTCTCGTGATATTTTTACACAGTCATCTTGGTATGGTCTCTTATATGCACCAAGCACAGTCATCTGGGTTATTTCATGAACACTAGTTGACAGTATTTTCTCATAGTTTGCAAAAGAAATACACTTTCATTTTGTGAGGCAGACAAACCTCAGTTGTCAGTGTTCTGGGCTTTTCTGTCGAGTCTCTCTCTTGGCTCATTCTCTTTCCCTTTCAGAGGAGGCCTGCCTTTTGACTCTGCTGCTCTTTAATATTCCTTCTCTTTTATGAAGTGCACAGATTTGGGTGATAACGACTCATCAAAGTCATCATTATTCAAGACACTGTCTACCTGTTCTTCTCATTCAGTTCCCTCATCATTCATCAATAATGCATGCGTACTGGTCTTTCAACTCAACTTTTTTTTATTCTTTATATTTTAGGAGCTCCACTGACTTACAGTATGTGATAAAGCCTCATAAAACTCATTATTTTACATTTATCAAAATTGAACTGTCTTTGTAATGTATTAGACTCGAAATGTTCTAAGCTTCCCCAGATCTGGCTGCATTTGTCCTCATTATTTACACACTCAATGTCATCCATTTCTCACAAGAAAAACTCTTAGCATCTTTTGTCCCTGAATTACTAGTACTTCTTGTAATTTTTTTCCAACATTAGTCATCCAGAGTCAATATAGACTTCATCAATTTAACAAAGGTATTAAAATATTATTTTTTATTTGCAACATTATTAATTGACACGACATTTCAGATAGGGCTAATGAGTCCACTGACCAAGCAAATTCTCCATTTTTAAAAGAAGGTTCTTAAGATGACCTGCTTTTCCAGGCTATCTTCCTTTGTTACATCTTCTTAGAAAGGACCAGGATAATAATAGCTAACACATATAGTAATTTAAGATTTGCAAACAAACTGACACCTTGTTTGATGCTCACAACAACCCTCTGAGGTAGATGCTTTTGTATTCACCCCCTCTAGCTTTTTAAAAATAGATAATGATGGGCAGCTAGGTGGCGCAGTGGATAGAGCACTGGCCCTGGAGTCAGGAGGACCTGGGTTCAAATGTGACCTCAGACACTTCCTAATTACCTAGCTGTGTGGCCTTGGGCAAGTCACTTAACCCCATTTGCCTTGCAAAAAAATGGATAATGAAACTGAAGCTGAAGGAGGATAAATGACAGGCCCAGAGTCATACATCTAGCAAGGGTCTGAGGCAGGATTTCAACTCCCACACTTAGGGCTCCAGCCCCTGTGGCACCTACCTCTTTAGTTGAGACAGTGCTTTCAGGTTCAGCTACCATCTCTTGAACTGTTATTGTCTCCCCTATCTAAAAGCAGTACTTTGCTATCTCTCTGTTTCTCACCAGGGTCCTATCTTCTCCGTAGGTTATTCAGATAAATGTGATGTCTTCGCACAGTTAAGACATACTTTAAACCCTTAAGGGAGAATATAATGATACTGAAACTTTAAGGCACACATGTCAGAGAAATGGTCAGAGAACCTTTCAAGATTCTTCAAATCAGCAGTAGTTCTACTCTCTTTAAACATAAACCTGTCCCTATGTGTCCAAGCATTTGATAATCCAGTGTCCATTAACGAATGGATGTTGAATCGAAGTATCAAGTTGTGGATTTTCTTGCTGAGTTCCCGATATACTCAATGCAATAAATGGGCACTTATTTAATAAGACCACATACAACATAGGGATTGTCTTTTTTCCCCTCTTTCCATTCACAGATCTCCAGCACTAGTTTTGCCAGCTGGAGTGACTTTTGTTTCGAGTCTTTTGGCTCGAATGTCGCCTCCACCCTATCAATAGAGGCTGGGGAAGACTATCCGAACTTAGATGGATGCGCTCAATGGGTCACTAACAATATCACTAGGTTAGACCAACAAGTCCAGGAACATAGTATCTTGTCTGTCCCTCCAATTCAAAGGCGAGTCCTTGAGCTGTTTGGAGGCTTGGCTATATAGCACAAGAGACTTTGGGAAAGCCTCTTGTGGCAGTCTACATTTTATTGACTGGGGTCTGGTGGAACTAAGAAACTGCTTTTTAGTTGTGATTCCTAGGGTTTTATTCATTTAAGACTTGTTCTTCTCTTTGCATTTACAAATTATCCCCAGCCTTCAATCATGGTTCACTTACTTTCTTCTCTTTCCTTATTTGTTGTTCTTTGTCTTCTTCATCAAATTTCCAATAATCATTTGACACCTCAGGCAATAGGATTAACCTCAAGTATAAAATTTAGTTTCAAAAACAAAAAAAAATTCTCAAAAACCCAGGCTGAAAATTAAATTGCTAGAAGATGTAATTTTCTCCATAGTATTTCTCATTAAAATCCGTAGTAAGGAAAATTAGGTTCTAGGCTAGGGAAGTTACAACCATTTGCTTTTGTTGATTCCTTGGGTCTAAGCCTCCTTTGAAGGAGGGGGCTTAACAGCAGTGGGCCAGGTTTGGATCTTTTGTCCACAGGAAAAGGCCAAATGCCAGTTTTGGCTAAGTCTGTGGACTGAGGGTGGAGGAAATAGGATTGATTCTCTTCTGCCTTCTGCTGCTAGCTTGCCCTGGGAGGTTTTCTCCACTCCATTTCTACCACATGTGGTTATAGGTTTGCCTTACAAAAGCTCAAGAGCAGGGAGTGTCCTTGGAGGTTGGCTATTGCACACCACCATAGACTTGGACAAGAATTCCCTCTACCACAGTTTCTGATTACAGGATCAGGGGTTTTAAAGATGGAAAGAACTTTAGCGTAAATCTCATAAAAAAACCCATTTCTTTACATTTGAGGAAACTGAGACCACAGTGGCCCATGGTCATACAAGTAGTAAAAATGAGAGTTAAAGCTAGTCTTTCCACAATACTACATTTGAAGATAAGGCCTTGAAAAATTGGAGACAAGAACAAAGTAATTTTGATGGGGGGGGGAAGGAGTTGGTGAAAGGTCACTGGATATTGCCAAGGAAGACCAGTTCTGGGAGGCACTGGGAGCATCCCAGTATGGAAGGCAGAGGCTTGTGAGATGGGAGGTGGGCAGTAAAGAAAGGAAGGCTTCAAAGCACTGTCCTCTCCTTGACCATTAAATCACCTTGGCAATGATTTCCTCAGATGCCTCTATGGAAAGCCCTGGGGATATCAAGTCTCCATCTTTAGTGCTGCAACATTTATAAAACACTTCCCTTACAATAGTCTTTGCTGGTAGGAGGCTTTCCTTCATTTTTTGCTGTTATTCAATTGTTTCAGTTGCATCCCTGTGACCCCATTTGAGGTTTTCTTCGAAAAGACACTAGAGTGGTTTATCATTTCCCTCTCTAGCCCTTTTTATAAAGGAGAAAACTGAGGCAAATGAGGTGAAGTGATTTGCCCAGAGTCACTAAATATACTTAATTTGAACTCAAGTCTTCTTGATTTCAGATCCAGCACCCTATCCACTGCACCAACAGGGGCCTTCACTTTACAAATGAAGAAACAGGTTCAGAGAGAGGAAGGAACCTAAGGCCAAATAGCTTGTTCTATTCTAGCACCTCAGAACTCCTGAGAAATACCACTCAATCCAGGGCATCTCTGAATCTCCCTCACTGAAGGGAAGATTCAAATCATACATGGTACCTGTTTGATTTTGCAATTTTCTCCCAGACTGGCTCTGCATCTGCCATTGCCAGGTTTCCAGGGAGAGTATTTTCCAACTACTACATAAACCCATAAATGGTATATATCAGTTGGATCACCAAGGGGTGTGGATGTATGGGGGGTGAAGAAGAATCATGCTGAGTCTCTAAGATGGGACTCAAATCCGCCCTGAATTAATTAGACTTCTTGAAGAGAAATTCGGGTCCTCTAAAGTGGGGCAGGGAACTTCTGGTGAGCAAACCAAATTGGGTTGGCAACCGCAGGCTGGACTTGAAATCTAATGAATGCAGTAGCTTTTTAGGGGCGAATTGATTAAATGTTTGACCAGATTTTGCCCACGAATGATGTTATAACTATCCCAATGGCCCTTGGCAGAAAAAAGGTTATCCACCCCTGCTCTGAATAGTCACTATCCATTCCTACAGGGCCTAAAGCCTCCTTGCACATCCGTGAGTGGCTCTGGGTTGTATTTGAGCAGGCCTCATCCTCCAATACTTTTTCAGACCTGAGACATCTCTTGTAAGCACTTAGAACTTTGCCCCTTACCTTGTCCAGCCCCAATCAAGCCAAGTATCTTGGCTAGATTCATTTGACAATTAGATGAGAGGAGACAGAGATCAAAGGCAAAGTCATCTTGTTTGGAGAATTAAAAATAGAAGCTGATTTTCCTTAGAAGAATCTGATGACTATGAGTCAGATGTGAGATTCTTACACGGGTAGAGAGTGGGCTAAAGGATTCGGATTCTGATTGAGGCTGATGATAGGATATTGTAATATATTTGTGACCTCCTTCACAGATCTTTTGTGAGAACTGCAGAGAGTGTTTTGAGAACGAATATCCTACAATTCCACATAGGAGGATGGGGTATTGTGCTTTGTGGATTAATTCTTTCCGAGCATGAGAGTTCTGCTTGGTCATTTGCACTTTCAGGGATGTCAGTGGCACTTTCCTGTTCTGTAGGAATAAACATATCTCCTTAAATGCCTCATGTAGGCGTAACTACCCTATTATTCATTTCTGGATGATCAATCATTTGCTTCAGAATTTAAGGCACATTTAAGGCAGTTCCTTTCCAGATGTCCAATGGGCTCCCGTACCACATATGGTGGTTTCTGATATTTGTTATCTATTCCAGTTCAGCATTACAAAAACACTTCCTAGGGTTACAGAAGAAACACATTTCCAAATCCTTAAATGCAAATGTGCAAATGCTCATATTCAAACCCAATCAAAACTCATTCTTTTTTCCTTAAATGAGCTGGCTGATTTAATCCCTGTTTCCCTGGTGGGGAGCTCACATAAATCACACCTACCAAGTGGCTAACATGAAAAGCAGCTTGGAGTACTAGGCAACAGCATTTGAGTACTTTGGGAAGGGCAGGGCTAATGAAAATGCAGTTATCTTCTGAGACAGAAATATTTTCTTCAGGGATAAAGATATTTCTAGAAAAACAAAATGAGGCCATTCACCCCAGGTTGGGGGGTATGGATTTTCCCCTGCGCTCTGGTAATTGCTTGTCAAAAATCAGCTTGCTTTGAATGGCTGAGATCCCCCTTCCCCCAAGAAATATAGGGGGATGGTGAAGAACATAAAGCAAACTGATGCCACAGTCACATTTTTTTGGGGTTTTTTTTTTGCAAAACAATGTGGTTAAGTGACTTGCCCAAGGTCATGCAGCTAGGTAATTATTAAGGTCAAATTTGAACTTGGGTCCTCCTGACTCCAGGGCTCAGACTCTATCCATTGCACCACCTAGCTGCCCCCATAGTCACATTTTTGAAACTGGAAAGGCCCACATACTTCAGGCAGACTAGTTTCTGTTTGTCTAGCTATGACTCATGAAAGCTTTGTCCAAGAAACTCTTGTAGTTTGTTTGGAATAGGTCTAAGATTGCCCATCTTTGGTGACATTGTGGTTTTCTATGCTCAGAACAGGCTGAATTGATCATTATTGGCCTCATTGGTCCCTTTTATCACTTCCCTGTGAATCTGACCTTTAAATTCCAAATGATCACCCAACCCAGGAGGGGAACTCAGCACACAAAGTACATTATTGTTCCAGGTTACTTTCCCTCCATTGTCTATTGGGCAAGACAACCACAGATGTGACTTCTGGTCTTGGTACCGCTGTTTGCTGGCAGGATAATTTTGGGCAAATCTTTATTATTCTTTGGTGGCGTGGTTTATTGAATGGGAATATTACTTTCCCTTGCTTACTTCACAAGGAAATACTCTGAATTCACAAGAAGGGAGTTATCACTACTGATTAAGTAAGGAAAAAAAAAAGATGCTGCTCTTAGTGGGGCAGCAAAGTCTACTGATTAATGATTGAGTGTACTTAATGTGCATGTGGAGCTCTTTGTCTAGCAGGGAGGATCTAGGCAATTCCAGGCTCTCCATCACTCTCATAATCCTCCATACCCCCTCATAATCCAGGGTACACAGGTGAGATAGTGGTCAGGCTTAGGGAGTCAGTATGCTCTGGGTGAATAGAGAAAAACTAACTGGCTCCTGTGGAAACGGAACCTCCATCCACAGCTTCATCAGCACTGAGTACTAACCAATCAGCCACAGAAAAGAGGCTTTATGTATACAGATGCAAGGGAAGATAAATATTATGTCTGCTTGATCTTTCTGACTTGGGTTCTGACTGGGCAATGGGACCAAAGTTAGGAAGAAAATAGAATGATAGAAATTAGAAACATCTAGTTCCACCTGTTCATTTTCAAGTGAGGAAAACTGAGGCCCAGAGAAGGGAAGAGACTTGTTAAAGGCCACATAAGTATTTAGATGCAGAACCAAAATTCAAATCTATGGCCTCTGATTTCAAAGCTAGTACCAGGCTAGCACACCAATGAATAAGGTTTAGTCAACTCACAGGTTTAGATAACTCTAATATTATTATTCATTAAAATTATTAGCAATATCACAATAGGTGATTACTGAACTGATGCTATTAGAAGCAACCAATTAAATCTTTTTTTTTTTCTTAGGGAAGAAATAATTGCTTTTTTCTCTTCTTACCTAAAGGTTTACACAAAGAAATTAGTCAAACAACTGTTCTTTGTGACACCTTCAGGAGTAAGTTAGCACTTAGAAATCTTGGCCCCTTTTGGGCTTGGGACTCATTTCTTTTTGCACGGGGTGGGTGAGGGCTCAGTGTGTAGGTGAAGGCAGTCTCTTAATTACTCAACCTTTTTCTCAGTCCTCATCCTTTTTTGACCTCTCCATAGCCTTTAACATTGTACAACACCCTGTCTCATTGATATCTTTTTTCTCTCTAGGTTTTTGTGACATGTCTCTCTCCTGGTTCTTGGTCTCCTTTGTTGGATCTTTGTCCAGGTCATGCTCACTAACTATGAGTTTCCCAAAGGGCTCTGTCTTGGGGCCTCTTCTCCCTCTACACTTTTTTACTTGGTCATCTCATTACTTCCTATGGATTCAATTATCGTCTCCATGTTGGATTATCACATCTACTTGTCTCTAACCTCTCTGCTGACCTGCAGTCCCATATCTCCAGTCGCCTACAGGACATATTGAAATGGATGCCTCGCAGACATCTTAAACTCAACATGTGGTAAATTGAATTTATTATCTTTACCCCCCAAAACCTCCATCTCCCTAATTTCACTATTCCTATTGACGATACCACCCTCCTTCTCGTCACCAAGTCTTGAAACCTAGGTATGATCCTTTATTCCTCATACTTTCTTAATCTCCATATCCAATGTGTTGCGAAGACTTATCTATTTTTACATTTGTAAACTCTCACATGTCTCCTTTATCCTCTGACACCACCATCACTCTCATCACTTCATACCTAGATACAAGCGACTACTTGCTACAAGTCTCTTCTCCACTCCAGTCCATCTTCCACTCAGTTTTTAAAGATATCTTCCTAAAATATAGATCTGCACATGTCATCCTGCACCCTATGGAATAAACTCAAGTGGCTCCCTATCGCCTTCAGGATCAAATATAAAATCCTCTAGTTGATGTTCAAAATGCTTCACAATCTGAACCCCACTCCTACCTTTCTAGTCTTCTCATACCTTACCCACTTCCCTGATGCCCCATTTATCGATACTCTCCGATTCAGTGACAATGGTTGTTGCTTGAACAGCATTCTATCTCTACACACCACATTTTTTTTTTCTGTCTGACCCCAATGCCTGGAAATTCTCTGCCTCTTCATCTCTACCCTTTGGCTTCCATTACGTTGCAGCTAAAATTCTTTTCCTTTCCCCCCCTTAATGTTAATGTCTTCCCTGTACTGATTATGTCAATTTATTCTGTCTATAACTTATTTGGATGTGGTTGGCTGCATGCAGTCTCTTTCACTTGAGCACTTGAGATCAGGGACTGTCTTTTTCCTTTCTTTTTAACCACAGTACTTAGCACAGTCTCTGACACATAATAGGTGCTTAATAAACGTATATTGATAATAATGTTTTGTCCTTCAGTTTTGAAGAAGACCATGACATCAGGGAGGTGATTCCATGACAAGCACGTGAACTGGATTTGAGTGAGGGGTGCTGTCCTAAGTCACCAGCCTCACTTTCACCTCCAGAGCCATCTGGATCCAGTGGCCAGATATGAATCAGAATGACTGGAGATGGCCCTGGATGTGAAGCAATCAAGGTTAAATGACTCGACCAAGGTCACACAGCTAGTAGGATCAAGTGTCTGAGATAAGATGCAAATTCTGATCCTCCTGACGCCAAGACCAGTGTTCTACCCACTGCGCCACCTAACTGCCCCCTTTTTTTGGTAAGGCAATGGGGTTAAATGACTTGCCCAAGGTCACACAGGTAGGTAATTATTAATTATCTGAAGTCAAATTCGAACTCCAGTCCTTTTGACTCCAGGACCAGTGCTTTATCCATTGTGCCACCTAGCTATCCCCAAATGTATATAATCCCAGCTGTCTGAAGGCGGCATAGAGAAAGACTGTAGCCGCTATTGGGTCTATTAGTTTAGTGTAGGAATGGAGGATTTATGAAAGGACCTCAATGGCCATTGAGTCCAATCCCCCTCATAATTAGAGGAGGAAAGTGAGGTCCAAAGTTACATTAGAAGTGCTTGAGGAAGGACTGAAGTTTAGGGTTTTTTTTAGCCCTGTCTTTAGTTGAACAGAGACAAGGCATCTAAAACATTGGTTAATCCAACTGAACATCAATATCTCATCCATGGATAGATCTGCTAATTTAGCCCTATTTTGGAATCTGCGATAATTCACTCATGAGTTCGGCTGATGCACTAAGAGAATTGACCTCTCTTCGCTGACTCCTCCACTCCCCCATAATAAGCTCAGATCTCCTTCCTTCCTTGCCTCCCCATCACTATTTGCCTTTATCCATCCTTAAGAAACTTTTACTTGACCCTTCCATTCCCTCATGCTATCATCCTATATGTCTCCTTTCATTTACTTTCTCACCTCCCACTCACTTTTCAACTCTGCAATCTGGCTACAGAATTCACCACTCAATCGAAACTGCCCTCCCATCCTTCTTGACTTCTTTGAAGTTTTTGACACTTGTTTCTAGCCTTCTGGATATTCTCTCCTTCTTAGGTTTTTGAAACATTGCTTTCTTCTGGTTATCCTCATACCTTTCTGGTCTCTCCTTCCTGGTCTCCTATACAGTTCCTCATCTTTGTCCTATCCCCGAATGTGGGTGTACCTTAAGCCTTTGACCTGAGCACTAATCTCAGCCTCTACTTTCTGTGATTTCATCAACTCCCAATCATCATCATTAACTTCCTTATTTTTGCCTAGGGCATCATAAGCACTCTGATGACTCAGGTCTTACCTAATACCCCCAGTTGTGACTGTTCTCCCCACAGTATCCTTGAGATACGAGATACTTTCTCTCTCTCTCTCTCTTTATATATATATATATATATAAATTTCCCTTTTTGATTTTGCATCCCCAGTGCTTAACATATCACACACAGTAGACATTTAATAAATTCATGATACCTGAATTGAGTTAATGATACCAATAAAGACTGAAAGGTATATTTAGCTTTTCTAAACAGTCATGTACCCTAAAGAAGTCGTAAAGTCTTGAGAATTCTCTAGCATACAAACAATTAAACTTCTAATTCCTTAAGGCTGTTTTACCAGACAGCTCTATTTGGTAGCATATTCTCTTCCACAGGTCACTGTTACTTTGCGATTAGTTATTTGAATTTATGATAATTTGGAAGTTCGCTCAATCCAAGAAGCCCACTATAGCTTTTTTTCAGCTCCTACACAAATATAGTAATGTCCATCTCCAAAGCTAATGAGGATATGTGCATCTAAAGCTGGAGTCCTCCTTATTTCTCCCTCTGGAGGTTCTTAATGTGTAAACACTGGAATTTACTGAGGGAGAGTACTTTTTTTTCATTGTATTTATATCCTCAGGGTCTGCAAAGGCTTAATGGCAACTCATCTGCTCCTCTGTCACCAAATGTCAGGATCCCAACTGTACCCATCTAATACAATCACTTATATAGGTGATCAGATGGCAGGAAATGGGCATGTCAAGGCAGTTCAATATATAGATGTATGGTATGAACCTATTACTAAGTGTAATATCCATTAACCTCATGAGAGAAACAATCAATCTCATCTAATTTGAATTATCTTGGATGAATCAAAGAGGCAGAGAAAGTTATAAGTGTTGTCAAACCAACCTATGTAAGTATAAATATTAATTTTTTAAATGAGTTGTGATTGTCTTCTAGTTAGTCTGCTTGGTTACAAATACTGCATACTGTGGGAAAGTCCAAAAATTGTGTCCAAGGAGCAAAGGGGGAAGGGAATTAACATTTATAAAATGCCTACTTTGACCAGGCATTGTGATAAGTATTTTGAAAACATTTTCCTATTTGATCCCTGCAACAACCCTGAGAGGTAGGTGCTGTTATTTTCTCCATCTGATAATTGAGGAAGCTGGGGTAGACTAAGGTTAAGTGTCTTTCTCAAGGTCAGAGACAGCTGGATTCGCACTAGGGTCCTCCATGTCCAGAGTTCTAAGCACTCTGTCACCTAGTGGACTAGCTAGAAATATTCTCAGTGTGAAACTAGTTAAGATGCACAGCACACTTCCCCTTTTTTTGAATGTTATTTTTTTTCTAACTAAATGTAAAGATAAGTCTCCAACACTAAATTTTTTATGTTTTTGTATTTCACATTTTTCTAGCTCCCTTCCTTCCCTCTGTCTCCTCCATGACAGTGAGCAATCTGCACACTTATACATAATAAGCACTAAGCCTTTCCTCTTTGGTGAAGTTAGTCTAAGTCAATTTAGTAGCTGCTCATTCTATTTCACCTTAGACAACTGGCCCTGTTTTGGGTTGGTGCCTGCAAACCCTCCAGTTGGCATCTCTTCTTCCCCATAAGATCAGATCAACAACTAATGCCTATTGATCACTCTCTCCAATGTAGCAGAGACGACTAACTCAACAACCAGGCTACCTGCTAGCAGTCAAGTTTGGAGCAGAATGAGTTTGTGAAGGTGGCCAGCACAACTCCATTGGGTTTAATCTTTCCCTCCAGTTTAGATCAAGGACCAGCCACTCCTCTGGCCTCTCCCTGAGTTTGGATGGATGCTACCTCCCTACTTCCCTAAGTACATCAAGGCATGATTTATTAAAGATGTTATACAAAGTAATTAGGGCTATTATCAGGCATCATGGATAATCAGGACCAGGATTCAGAGTTTGATTTTAAAGAGAAGTCTAATAAAGGAGGGCTGGGGTAGACAGAGGCTTTGCCAAGAGCTGCATTCTCACAAATGTGTGCCTTTCTCATCTTTGCCTAGCATTACCATTGGTATTTCTATTTGTTTTCTGGGTCTCTCATGGAGTGATTTTTGTAGTATTTGTAGATAGCTTTTATTTTCTCAATCATCCCAAACAAAACAGAATCAATGGTGATAAATGATAAAATGAGATGAACAGTCTTCCTACTAACTCCCTGATAGCCAGTGTGCTATGATGGCAAAGAGTTCTGGGTCTGGAGATGGCTGACTCCTGAGATGATTTCTAGTTCTACTACTTCCTTAATTATATCACATTCGGCAAGTCATTTCTACCATCTTTGACTTCATTGTAAAATGAAGGGGTTGGGTTGGATGATCCTCTTAAAAAAATTTAGCTGGGGGAGGGAATGGAAGATACCAAAGAATAGTTTTAGACTGGGTCAAACAAGGACATGCCCATAGTGGAATGCCTAGAAAGTCAAAGACTGAGCCAAGACTATAGTGTCATTTTGGGAAATATTGCCATTTGACCCTTTAAGGACACTGGCTCTCCATTTGAAAATTGACTTTCTCTTGACCTTTAAGGTCACTTGTATGGCCCATGAGAACAAAAACAGTTCATTGGCTAATGTAAAAAAAATGTCCAGAAAAAATAAGGCTCAGTGGACACCAGCCTTATGCTACTTTGCTTAGGCTTCTATGTTGTTAGTTACTGTGAACATGGTAGTTCTGTCCAATAAAGCTGCTTATTTCTGGTAGTATTTTGTTTTTTAAAAGCATTATTCCATTAGTGATGGTGAGTGAAATGTCTGGCTTTGCAAATTACTGCTGTCATTTAGTTTAATGTACTCTGGTTTTACATATTTATAAAACCCTTTTCCATTATTGATAGTGATTAAATGCTTAGGCACCAAAGATCAATAACGCTTCTATTCACCTATTTACATTATTAAAAAATAATAAGCTGTATAGGGCATGTACAATATGTGATTTACTCTGCAGATACTTTTGAAATAGATGCAAGAAAGAAGCCTGCAATGAGTCCTATTCAGTGTGGAACAAAGGCAAAGAAAACTGGCTTTAGAGTCAGGACGGCTCAAATGTCAGCTCGCTAGAAGCTACCTGTAGGTCCTAGGGCAAGTAGCTAACATTCCAAGGAGGCTCTCAGGGTCCCACCTGAAAAATGAGGGGGCATTTTAAGTATCCTTCCAGTTCTAAATCTGGGATCTTATGGTGCTTAAAAGAAGAAGGAAATCAGTAAGTGGTGAAAGATTCCGTTCTGAGCAAGTGATCAATGGAATTTCAACTCCATGAGAGCCTTGAACCCCACACAGACAATTTTTAATATTAGAAAGATTCAGACAGTCCGACATGCCGTGCAAGGGCACTGAAAGAAACTCAATAATCTGGCGATGGATTTGAATAGATGATTAAGTATCAGAGGAAAACATTCTACCCACTGGTACCTTGAATAATGTGTGTGTGGGGGGTGGTATCTTGGCATTCTGTACTCATGTGATGCTGCCCAGCTGTGACAGCTAATACCATGACTATGGTGCCAATGCTTTCAGAATTGAAAAGGATATATAGTTCCACATAATTAAAGCCAATTATTCATTAAAAGTTGCCATAAAGGGGTGGCTAGGTTATGCAGTGGATAGAGCACCGGCCCTGGAGTCAGGAGTAACTGAGTTCAAATCTGGCCTCAGACACTTAATAATTACCTAGCTGTGTGACCTTTGGCAAGCCACTTAACCCCATGTGCCTTGCAAAATCCTACAAAAAGTTGGCATAAAAATCTCAAATAATTGTACCAAAATATATTAAATTGATAAAGATTTTGAAAAACTCACTTCTAAAGTGCTTATATTCAAAGACATCATTCTCCTACTATGGATTTGGTCTCACATATATTTGATATGATTACAATGCATCAAGTTTTCCAGAGGAAGGATTATACCAAGAGAAATTAATGAGTTTACTATGGACCAGGCAGGATGTTAAACACCAGTGACCCAAAAGAAACTCTCTCTTCTCAGGGAGCTCAGTCTTATAGGGGAAAGAACAAAGAAACAACTATGGACAAACCAAATGGATAGATTGATAGTGTCTCTCTATAGCAAGTTGGTTACAATCTTAGAGGGAAGGCACCAAAATTAAGGACTGGAAAAGTCTTCTTATGAAGATGAGACTTTACTTGAAATATTAATAAAACTAGGGAAGTTAGGAGGCAGTGACTAGAAGGGAGGGTCTACTAGTCATGGTGCATAGGTGGTATAAATGCCCAGAACTGGGAAATGGAGTGTCTTGTGCAAGGAACAGCAAGGAGAATGGTGT